>NC_056748.1:97341386-97560579 GCF_019279795.1 Protopterus annectens
AGGCAGCAAGACTGGCTACGTTGGCTCAGACCACCATTCATCAACAGATGGCTGCAGCAGCCGCACCACTGTCAGCACAGGCACCCAGGACTTCTGGGTCACAGCCTGCAGCATTGACTCTATGACACCTACACTACCTGCATCACCTGCATCAGGTAGCTCTGCCGCTGGGGACTAGTGCAGTGGTACCCACAGGGAGTACTGGCAGTAGAGGTAGCAGTTATGTCACCTGACCACAGCTGACAAGGCTGTTGTAGGAGATATTGGAGACGGCCCACACTGGCCATATGGAAAGAAACCTGTGGGAGAATTACTACATTTCTGCCCTATCTGGCAATGCCCCAGGGTGTCTGTGACAGGAGACAGTGGTGACAATTCCGAAGGTAAGGTCTGTATTCCCACTGTGCTCATGCTGGACTGGAATACACCTTTGAAGTCCCATTCCTAACCCCAGTCTTGGAGTTCTCTCTCTCTCTCTCTCTCTCTCTCTCTCTCTCTTGTGTCCATCACAATTCCTATCTGTCTTGCATTTCCTGCATATCTGTACCTGCTATCTAACTTACCCTACATACTACCCCTGGTTCCTAAATGTTTCTCTCAGCATTCTTCTCTCCCTCACTCTCTTAAAAATAAATCAATTAATAAAATGAGCAGCAGCCCCAAAATAAATAAATAAATAAATAAAGTTGTACCCCCATACGCTCCCTTTTCAGGGGCTTCCTGGAAACAATATCTGGTTAATTGAATTGCTCAAGTCTCACTGTATGTAAATGACAGCTGAGGGAATCAAACCCTGTACCGTAGGAACTACTGCTAGAGATGACTTTTGCTGTTGCCTATGTGTGTGTGTGTGTGTGTGTGTGTGTATTACACATTGGATTTGGTCCAAATGGTCACACATCATTAAACTGTTGTCACTCATGCTTTATGAAGTGAGTATCCAAATTTCCTTGCATGTATACAATCTTACCTTATAAAGCAGTGGAGAGCTATGATCTTCTCACAACACCATCCTGCACATTCCTTAATTAATTCCCCAGTGTCCTACCCTCTGCTTGCTCTCCATTTTTGACCACTGTCCTATAAAACTAATTTTTCACCTTTAATCTGGTAAAAAAATAGAGCTATGCACCAAACACCTGGGCAGAAATGGCTTAAAAATAGAAATCTCTATTTCTTTACTCAGCATTTTTATGACACTTGACATTCAGCAGCAAATCCTACTACTAGTCCTTATCCTATGGCAAAAACCCAAAAAGTAATTATGCATGTGCTAATAACCATTGGTTGCACAGCAGTGCACTTTGTTAAGTGACCCAATAGATTGAAAGTAATGTCAGTGGCCTCTGAAAATTGTATATGCCTCATTGACTGATTGCTTCATGATAAGTGGCGTCCATTCCAATCCACTCTGTGCACTGCCATATGTAGCTGAGGGTAGGATTCTTTCACATTTTCCTTCCCAGTGTCACAGCAGTGTGTTCCACTGACCTTGTAGAATTATTAAAAATATTTGCAGACTGGCATTGATGAGTGAAATAGTCATATCATGTATGCCTTGTTATGATACTGCACATTGTATCCACGGTGAGATTTAAGTGATGCACATGTAAACATCATCTTCAGGCTCCATAATTGACTGGATAATCAACAACTCCCCTCACCACTACCACAACCCCACTACCCTACCAGGCCAACTCAGCAACTACCTCCCTACCTCAGTCCTTAGATACACCATCCAGCCCCCCCCCAAATACCACCTTTATAGAGATTGCTGAAAACTCTCTAATTTTAATGTAGTCCAATTCATTTCTATTCTATCCACCATTGACTGGTTCATCCTTAAACAAATCCCTCTCAATGACGCAGTTACTAGGTTGACTAGCACCTTCCTGAATACCCTGAACTCCCTTGCTCCCTCTAGGAAGGTTAGAATAAAACCTAATTATGCTCCCGGCTCTCAAAAGAAACTAAGTCCCTTATGCTAAAAAGAGATACAGCTTGGAAAGCCTGGATCAAAACAAAGGAATTACCTCTGCTACATAATTATGGACACCTCAGAAATCTTATTAAAAAACAAACCAATAATGACAAAAAGTCCTTTTATAACTCTGCCCATTTCAATAACAAATCCTACCCTCGTAAGTTCTAGTATACTATTAACAAAATTCTCTCTCAAGGCTGCCCCCTCAACTCCCTGCCCCTACCCAAATACATCTCCTCTAGAAACTGCTACTCTTCAAAAATAAACACTTTACTGAAACCATTCAAACACTCATGCCTTCCATCTGTAACACAACTTCTTTGCCTACCCCTCACAATCCTTCTAACGAACAATTATTCTCTTTACAT
Organism: Protopterus annectens; assembly: GCF_019279795.1. Taxonomy (NCBI): domain Eukaryota; kingdom Metazoa; phylum Chordata; order Ceratodontiformes; family Protopteridae; genus Protopterus; species Protopterus annectens. The sequence continues at coordinate 97,343,739 of NC_056748.1, forward strand.
CCGGTTCCTACTTCCTACATCAGATCTCTTCTTCAAAAACTCAAAATCTGCTCTCCCTCCACTGACAATCTACCTCCTACCTTCCTCAAACTTTTTGCTGACTCCATTGCCCATCCAGTATCTATACTAATCAGTAGATCTATTCAGGAATCCACCATCCCTACCCTATTCCCCTGCATAAAGATTGAAACTCTACAGACCCATCCAACTACTGACCTATAGCTATTTTATCTCCCCTCTCTAAGATTCTCAAAAAATGTATCCACTCACAACTACTCAACTACCTCCAACAGCATAACCTCCTTACTCCCACTCAGCATAGTTTCCATCCCAACCACAGCACAACTACTGCCCTCTTATCCTTTACACAAACCATCACCGAGGCCCTAGACAATAACAAACTCATCATGTCTCTTCCTTGACCTTTCCAAAGCCTTTGATACAGTCTCCCATCCCCTACTGCTATCTAAACTTGCAGACCTCAGTCTATCTTCTCCCTTCCTTGCCTGGTTCTCCAGTTACTTATTCTGCAGTCAGCAATCTGTTAAATGGCTCTCTTCCACTTCTTCATTCATACCTGTCCCAACCAGGGTACGACAAGGTTCCATCCTGGGTCCCTTCCTGTTTAATGTCTTTACCCACGATCTCTATATTTCTTGTAAACAATCTTCCCTCATCCAATATGCAGACGACTCGACTCTAATCTCCATCTCAGACAATATTTCCAATCTCCACACTCTTACTCAACAGGCCTTCCTATCCACTGAACAGTGGTTGTCCAAGAATCTACTCATTCTCAACCCTAAAAAGACCAAACTCTTATTATTTTTTCCTCGATCAGTCTTTAACCTCAAATCCACCTTTACTATTACTTCCTGTAATATCACTGTTATCCAACCTGAAGCTCACACTAAACTCCTTGGGGTCATTATAGATGATGAACTCACATTCAACTTGCACATAGTCCAAAACATAAAAAAGACACACCAGAAACTTGGTTTACTGTATCGCAACAAAAAAAATTCTAACTACAAATGCCAGACTCTCCCTTGCGCAAGCTCTTCTCCTCCCCTCCCTTCTGTATGCTGCCCCAGTACTCACCAACATCCAAACTACTACGTTAAACAAACTCCGACAAACTTATCACAAGATAGTTAGATTTATCACAAACTCTCAATACAATACACATCACTGCCTTGCCCTAAATACTCTCCACTGGTTAGAATTCCCCCATCTTCTACTGCTGTCACAACTTCAAATGTTACACTTCATTCTTTACAAACCTTCATCCTGCCCTGCTCTCTCTTCCTTCATCTCTATCTACACTCTTCCGCAGACTCTCTGTACCTCTAATCAGCAACTACTACAAATTTACCAACCCAAAAAAATAGCTGGCAAACTCCTATATAAACACTCCATCGCCCAAGCCTGGAACAAACTCCCAAGAGACATTTGTTCCATCATTCACCCATCCCACTTTAAAGAAACACTCAAACTTCATCTACTCAACACCAAAATATGTCATTGTCAAGTCCCTACTTAAGCTCCCCACAACCCTACTATATACCTTCTCAGTCCCTCCACATACAGCTAAGTTCTCCACTATTGTGGATACTTATTAAACTCTACAATCAACACTCTTGGACTTAATATGTAAATATATATTTTTTAGTCTGTAAAAATATTAATATGTATATATCATGTGTTTGCATTTCTGCTTTGTCTCTCTAACGTTCTTGTATAACTGATTTTTGACCATATTTTTGACTTAAATGTTTGATTTTCTGTAAACTGTTTTGTGTTTTTTTTTCTGGAGCTTTTCTCCTCGGGTCTCCACTGAAAATGGGCCACAAGCCCAGCTGGACCAATCTGGTTAACAAATGTCAATAAATAAAATAAATAAAAAAACAAACACAAGGCTAACGTGCAATAATGAATCACATAGTGTTCTGCAGTTCAGCAATCAAGAAGGCTTCAGTGGCACTCAAAGATGTGACTTATGTGCACTTCCCTCACCTGTGACATTTTATATATATGACAATCTTAGTACCTTTGTGACTTCACTAGTGACAGTATTGCTGTGTGACATGTTAGTTAGTCCAGTATGACTGAAATACCAGTAATATGTAGGTAGCATCACTATTACATCACATATCTTATTCACTGCCATGACAATTGATGTGAAGTAACAAATATATCAGTTACAGACATGGACATCAGCACTTCTGAATAAAAATATATTCCGCCTGTTAGTATCACCACTGCGTGACTCTTGGTTTTGAGCAGCAAAGTTAACTAAGAGTAAATGACACCTCATGTCCTGTGGCAAAACCTGATTAGAATTTGCCTTTGGCTGCATTCATTTGGTGTTCCTCGCTCTATAGCCCTGCTGCATGACAGAAAATAATAGGGGTAAGAGTATGTGTACACTTATTATTATAAGTATAACAGCTCCCATGCTCCATTATCACTATAGTATGTTGGGAATTGTGACTCTTGGCTATATCTATTTTACAAATCACATTGCCCTCCCCTCCATACATGTGTCATGCTTCCTTCAGCTGTGTTTTTCTCATAACTGTGTTATGACTTCTTCAGTGGCGTGAGCAGTTTGTTCGTAGATCTGGAGAGTGTAGATTGAGATAGGCAGTAGTTCAAATCCAACAGCATGTGTACACAAAACCAAGTGATAAAAGACAGGGTTAGTGAACAGATGTGATATGTGCAATTCTACTTAGTGGCAATATTTACACAGGTGGGGGGGTTGATTCTCTAAATGTTGTATCCCCCTTTAAAGGAACACACATGCATTCCAACACACTGCTTAACACGACTCTTGAACTGTGTACTTTCTCACACCCCTGCTATGTCTTTCTCTGTGGCATGAGCAGTTAGTGCACAGGACTAGAGAATGTAAACTGAGGTAGGGTGCTGTTCCAATCCCATAGTAAGTGTGTGCAAACTAAAGCAAGTGGTAACAGGCATGACTAGTTTATTCAATAGATGTGATGTGTACAATTATACTTGGTGATAATATTTACACAGGTGGAGAGTTCTGATCCATCAGGTGTTGTACTCTCTCTTCATGATATCCCTTAAAAAGTGTGTGTTCTGAAAACTGATGCAACTTCTTCTGTGGTACCAGCAATGAATATACAGCTATACAGAATGTAGAATAAGACAAGCAGATGTTTGAATCTAGCAATGCATACCTAGTATGAGCATGTAAAGAAATAATTACAGGCACGGTTGGCTTACTCAAGAGATGTGATGTATACAAGTCTGCTTAGGGAAAACAATGACACAGGAAGAGAGTTTTGATCCCTCAGTTGTTGTACTCCCTTCAAATGTGTGCTTTCTCACCACTGTGACATGACTTTTTCTGTGGCATCAGCAGTTAATGCCCAGATCTGGGGAGTGAGCTAGGCAGTTGTTTCAGTTTGACAGAGTGAAACTAGCAGGCTGTGTATTACTAACTGATAACAGGCAGGACTTACTTACTGCACAGATATGATGTGTGCAATTCCACTTAGTGCTAATATTTACCCAGGTGAAGGGTTTCTATCCCCCAAACATTGTACTCCCTTTTAAAACAGTACATATTCATTCCAACACAATGTTCAACTTGATACTTCAACCTTGTCTTTTTTTTAAGAAAGGTTTTATTAATTATATTTATTTGCAACATATACACAGAAGGGAAAAAAAATCAATGTCACATACTGCTATATAATGTTAGGAATACATTGAATCAACAAAGTATTATTGTACAATTAACACATTAAGAGTCTTGGTCCTTCAATTTGACTATGGGCTTTCTGATAACTCTTCAGGTACAGCTTGTACTACTGGAGGCTGGGTTGCAGCCACCAATAAATAAAATAAGAAAAGAAAGAAGAAACTGAATTACTTAAAAGAAAAAATAACTTTAATGTAAATGAACTTGCAACTCTGTGCATGTGCTGAGTTGTGAAACCTTCTGAGTTTCCTTTAAAAGAAGAAAGTAAAAAAATCAGGTCACTTCACTTGCAAAAAACAGCCTGGCACATCTTCTCTGCTCTGAGTAGAAGGCAATCACTCCTTATTATTGAATTTCCTGCTTTCTGCAGATGGTAGAAATGCCATCAAAAAAGTAGCTCATTGGGCAGCTGTATGAAGCAGGGGGTCATTTCTATTGTCTTAGACTACCTCAGGTGAATGACACAGACTGAAGGCCTGAGACTGAAAGAAAAAGAAGTCATGTAATATTGGAAAAATATGAGTAGGGGAGCTTTTTTTCTCTTAACCCTAAGTGTTCTGTCTAACATGTAGAAAGGTAAGCTTTTTATCTGTGTGTGTGTGTGTGTGTGTGTGTGTGTGTGTGTGTGTGTGTGTGTGTGTGTGTGTGTGTGTGCGCGCGTGCATGCGTGCGTGTGTGTGTGAGTGTGTGTGTGCATGTATATGTGGATCTGTATATGCATGTATTTATGAATGTATATGTGAGGGGCATAAATGTTTCAAACTGTGATAGATTTCACAGAATGTTACCACTTTTGACTCATATTCTGATCTGATCTGTGCAAAGTTTGTAGTTTTTTGGCAAATCAGTGAGGACTGTATTCATTAAACAGTGGCAAATATTTCTGATATTCAGATGTAGTAACTTTCAGAAAAGGCATGCTAATGTAAAGCTTGTTATTTAATCAACTTTGTAAGTATATAAAGGCAGTATCTTTCCCTACTTTTGGTCTGTTATACCCCTTTATCTTTTAGCTTCCTGCTTGATTCATGATCTAAGAGTTTCAGAGATTGGTGGTGGTGGGTTGCAACAGAATGAACAATGTGATTGGTATGTGGATGGGAGTACAGTGGGTTGGTAACTGTATTATAACAGTAATAAGGTGAGAAGATAAATTCCTTTCATGTAGTTATTTATGTATCACATAACTGATGGGAACATCCATATGTGTGTGTTTGTGTGTGTAATATATATGTTTGTGGGATATAGATGATATCACATTCACACTTACCTGAATTTCCAGACTTTCCTTGATTTTACCACATTTTTATTTGCTCTGTTCCCCCGAAAAATGTTTGATTTTCTGGTAAATCACTAAATATTATAGACAATCACTAAAGCAAACATCATTCCTTCATACTTTCTATTCTTAAGAAAATGCATGTTTATGGAAAACCTCTTGCTCAATTAACTTTTAAGTGAAAAAACTGTTGCTAATGTTGGGTCTTTTTCCATTCATTATTGTTGGCTTTGCCCAATCTCTTGAGCAGAGAAGTGAGAGGTATGGAGGCATAGAATATCTCAACTGTCCCAGATTTTTACTGGATGAGTAGGATAGCAACTGATGAGTGGTAGATTGTCACAATGAGTGATGTTACCATCTGATGTTGCTTGGTTTTCTGGTTGACGTTTTGGCTGTGATTACTTCTATATAGAGTCTGCATGTACTCCCTGTCTCTGTGTGGAGTTTATCTATGTGCTTTGGTTTATTCTTCTAGATCATCAGCTGTATAATATACGGCAATGGCAATTTGTGCTTTTACTTTCATCCCAATGTAACAAAAAAGGGGAACACAGATGACAGCTATCGTTTTGGAGTGGTAGGAAAGCAAATATAATTCTCATACAGGATTTATGTGTGACACTGCCAGCCCCAGGTAGATAGAATTTTGTAAATAATTCTGTGTAATTTGTGAATAGTAATATGATTTGTATGCTTGCCTTAAAAAATGTAAGAAAACTATATGCTTTGTACTGAGCTTCAAGATTGTAACCACAGTGCACCCTGCTGGAAAAGAGCAAATATCTGTATAAACTCTCTGCCTCAGTAAATGTATGTTTCATAGTAGAAAATGGGATATACAGAGTTAACTTGCAAAACTCTAAGAAAATAAGTTGATAAGTAAAGAGTTTTAAGATGTGTTATAAAGTCAGTTTATCTCAAGCTAAGAGACAGGATGTCTAGACTAGGAGCTTCTTTCTATTTTCTGGAAACAAGGGTAATTACAGGTTTCCATGGTAATCGTTTTACAACTTCCAGTTCAGGCAAGCTTCTAAAAGAGAATTGTCAGCTTCTGAGAGATAAGTATTTTTAACAGAGACATGTAAAACATTTAAGTTCCTGCTAGCCTGGGAAACTAGGCAGAGGTGATAGGAATGATGTAATCTGAGATGATTCAGCAGTAATGTGCATTATCAATTTAAGAACTATCACAGAGAGAAAGAAGACATTTTGTATTTTGTTCTGGACCTATTAGCAACTCACCAGCACTTTGTCTTGCTCTGTAAGTAAGTTAGTTAGAACATAGTTTCTCTTTGAGATAGGAATATAGCAAGATTAATGTAGATGCTTTTTATATTTATGTGAGACTGTCCTGCAATGCTGTTCTAATGCATTTCCTGTGTTTCTGAACTCTGCTGTCACTGTGTTGAGTTAATAAGTATTGTCTTGTGCTTTTATTATTTATTATTAAATATATTTAAACCTTTTAATTGTAGCTGGTTTGCTTACAGATATTTAGGCTCTTAGTGTACTTGCATGTATTTGGTAACACTGTACAGGCCACTCTTGAATAGCCTTAAAAGTTTAGCCACACTTACCATTTGGATAACAGTAACATTACACAGTGGAATTGGTAACCCTTAGGGAAGGGCCTTATAGTAGCTGATAAGTAGGGGTTCTGGTGGCAGTGCTAACTACCTTATGGTCTGGGAAGAAGGGGGCATAGTTAGTAAACCTGTACCAGCCTTCCCCAGGTGTGTGTGTGTGTGTGTGTGTGTGTGTTACTTGGGCGGGGATATGAAGCACTGTTTGGGCAAGGAGAGTGCCGGGAGGACTTGGAACCCTGGCTAAGGACTCCACTCTATAGCTCTGCTAGTGGGGAGTCTTATTGGGGATCTGGAGAGAGAGGGAGAAACCAGCTCCAGACTGACTGTGATCTCTGTGTGCTCTTAAGAGAAATTGTACTTTACTGTGTGTGTACTTATCCTCCCAATGTGCATGTCCCTCACTGGTGTTATTTTTGAGGATTGAGGCTCCTTGATTACTGGGCCAGTGCATAGGTGACACATTATGTATCATTGTAAAAATCTGTCTACTTATTTTACTGGGGAACTACTACTCTGTTGGCTACAAACATTAAGATTTACACATATAAAAAAGGCTAAATTTGTTTTCCTACTCAGTTTATTTTGTTCAGGCCATCATTAGAATAAAAAGTTGTAAAAAAAAGCTGTAAGGTGTACCTAAGATCATCTGGACCCCTATGATTTCTAGCCCCCAGACCCCTGGCTTAATTTAGCCACTACCCCCAAATGTATTAAAGTGGAGTCTTGGCTGATTAGGCTGTGTTAAAAGCATGAGAGGGAAATAAAGAGTAAGTTATAAAGTAGAACAAAACAAAAAAAAAAACAAAAATAAGTGATCTGTCTGACTGGTGTAGTGTTAGGATGAGGGGAAATCAGTGGAAATGCAGGACGGCTAGTGTGCAACAAGGGCTACATGGAATCTTTTTTCTAATATTCCATTTTACCTAACAATGGCCTTATTGATTGCAGTCAAATAGCTGAAGTATATCTATGTATGTATATTTATCTACTAATATATATATATATATATATATATATATATATATATATATATATATATATATATATATATATATATATATATATATATATATATATATATATATGTGTGTGTGTGTGTGTGTGTGTGTGTGTGTGAGTTACATGGGCAGGTGTTCACATCCAGCATTGTCTACCTTGCAAGAGTGTGTAACACAACAACAAAAAAGAACATTGTTGCCATGTTGGAATGGGTTATTCAACCGATGTGATGTGTGATATTTTATTGTTTTTCTGATGCGTGGGTGATGTTGGTCCCTTTTGTGCTGTACTTCCTTGTAAGCATAACTGGTTTAATGATATATGCTTTGCATCTTCTATTGCATGACAGAACAAAGCAGTATCACTATTCAGTATTGGGGAATAGTAATTCTCATTTCTAGTTCTCTGGCAAAACATTCTGTGAATTTTCTCTTCATTTGCATGGCTCTGCAGACTGTCACTCATTGGAGGTTAGAGACAATGTGCAAACAACAACAAGAGAGCTATAGGCCTGTTTACAAATTTGTTATCTCAACTCTTGCTGCTTACACAGGTCACTGCAACCTTGATGTGGCATTGCTACTGTCTGTGAGGTATGATGTGTTGTGATTCAACAATTACTGTTGACTGTTGCACAATGCTGGACTCACTAGCCATTTTCCCAATAATGTTTTCACATACCCTTCAAATATATATTTTCACACAAGTATTGTACAAATTGTTGTGTGGCAGCATTAGCTAATACACATCATGCAACTGTAAGTTAGGTAGTTAGGCTTTCCAGTCCCATCTGATATACATTGAAGTAGTGTATGAAATGATAGTTGCTAGACAATAATGACTTAAAACACAGATGTGATTAATTCTCCTTGGACAATGCATAGATGTGATTAATTCTCGTTGGATATGACCCTTTCATAGGGCTCGTTACCATTCTCTTTTAACCACAGCCTTATCGATTTACACAATTACTTGCTGAGGAACTTCCTCCATTTGATTGATTTCTGAAGCGTTCCATCACAGTACAGTAGCTTTAGTGATATGTCCCATATTTCCTGTGAACACACATATCTCCTGTTATGATTTGCACAGCTTGTCCAGTTTATGCATCATAAGTTATTCAATGTTCCACGTGGCATTTGTGGTTTTGTGGCATATCTTTGAGAATTGAAGCCACTAATGAATGATATTTCTGTGTCTCTCTTCCTACCCTTCACAACATGCATGTTACTGCCACAACTGTTATTGTGTCCACTTTCACAACTTCCTAGAGCAGTATGTTCAAGTTTTCACTAAGTTTGCCCACACCATCACATCTTTGTCTTGTACTCCTGTGTTGGGAGTTTGAGAGATGTGTCCATATAGAACTCAAAAACCTCTTTCATGCCAGCATTCTCCTACATATTTTCCTATAAAACATTTAATGAGTGTTAATGAGACTGATTCTGCCAGCAATGTTCAATGTATCCATGATTTCACTCAATGCACTGTACAACAGTGTCAGCTTCCTTTTTTCATTCTTTGCAAGGCTTTCCCTTGCTCGTGTATTCCTGCTTCACCTATCTGATACTGTGGAGTGCATGAGCACTGAATTCTGACCCTCTGGTTTGTCATGCACACTATTTTTTTTGCATCGTGCAACACACATTAATTTGTGCACTTACTTACCACAACATGGCTATGAGCCCGTTGCTGTGAGCTTGAAGTGAGGCTCCTCATCCTGCTGTCTGCCTTGCCTTCTTGCATATTTGACTAGCACCATTGCTCGTTACACTAACACAACTGATCATGTTAGCTTCTGCACAATGTGTACATGACATTAATGAATCCCTGCCTTGGTCTTTAAGAATACGTTTACCTTGGTTATTTTCTATACAAAATTTACAAAACAAGTAATAAATAGCTACAAATCTAGCTTATTTTAATGTATTGCTGTAATTAGATACAATATAGGTGTTGTACTAAAGTTGCTTTTGTGGGATAAATATTAACACATTTATGCACAATTTATCTCATTCCTTCCAATGGAGCCCTGGATGTTTGCACTTGTAACTTCCAATGGGCAGATCTTATGCTTGCTGATAGAATCAAATTATGATTTCACATTTCAAACAAATGTTCATATTTCTGGTGTCATTGGTGTTACTAAAGAAGTGTAAATGTAAACTGTTCAGCACAAACTATTTTTATAGTGGTAGCATTCTTTAGGTTCTAGGTCTTAAACTGGATTTTATAAGTCACTTTAAGAATAGTAGCTACTCAGTTTATAATATTTTATAAACAACTCACAATATCTCAATAACCACTCAAGTTACAAACATACCATCAGCAGCATTTTGTTCATCCAGGAGATAGCTTTTGTATGAGGGTAAGCAGTTCTTTCTGTGCTACGTGGTTCTTGAGATGTTAAAAAAAAAAATATATATATATATATATATATATATATATATATATATTAATAAAACATAATCTTTATGACAATATGAAAATATTTCATATATTTCAAGTTTCAGTTGGTTGTTATGCATTGTAATTTCTGTTCTACATTACTAGACTGTTAGCTTGAGAGGTAAGGTATGGAATGAAACGGGTAACAACCAAAACATGGGCAGACAGCAAATCAGCTGCTAAAAGATCTTTTGCAGACAACAGAAAATATCAGCTTGCGTTGTTTCACCTCCTTCTGGCTATCTTGGTGAAAGTGATGTTTAAACTTTAGCATAAAATAGCAGAAACAGAAGGAAGTCACATCTTATATGAAGAAGTCTTGTAATAAGATGGAAGCACTTGTATTCTGCTCTGAATAAAGGAAACCATCTTCAGATATGATTTCTGCTTCTTAAGTGTTTAACAGCAACAGAAATAATGTTCATTATATTCTTTGCATTATTTGATAATTAGGTAAACATGCTGCATTAACAATGATTTATATATTTATTTGTTTATTTATTTCTTTGTGTGTGATCATTGTGATAGTTCAACTAAGCCATACAAGACTCCTTTTCAATGAAGGCCAGGGGAGAAATAATTATACATGGTTACAATAAAAAGAGAAATAGTAGACAATACAGCAACTATAATATAACACAAAACGACAAAATGAATGACTTACTACAATGATTGTTTGAGCGAGAAAGAATAGTTCCAAAGCAGTATAAGATACTTAGTATGTAAAGAGAAGAAGGAATATGGAGAGGGATATTAATAAGACTTGAAAAAGATTACAATTAGGAAGTGACAGGCAAGCAAGGAGGCATTATTAAAGGGAGGATTGTTGGAAAGGTTTACGGAAAGGAATTTAGCATAAGGGGAAAGGTTGCAATTTAGACTTGACAATGATATATACAAGAAAAGGTTGTGATATTAGCCCTTGATTTATATATATATATATATATATATATATATATATATATATATATAATACACATATATATATATCTTCTGTCTATCCCCTTATCAAGTGGTCCTGTGGTGTGCTCTGGCTAACATTTGGTTAGCAATACCACCTCATCTTCAAAGGTCACTGACCTATCCTGCCTGAAACTACCTGCAGCCAAGTCCTTCTGCTGGTGCCTCCTGACATTTAAATTGAGAGTGCCTAAGTTAGCAATACCTCCTCATTTTCAAAGGTCATTGACCTACCCTGGCTGGTGTAGCTTACTGCGGTGGTGGTGCTGCGGTAGCGTTGTCGCCTCACAGTTAGACGTTGCCCATTCGATTCTCAGTTAGAGCTTCTTCTGAGTGTCGACATGCATGAACGGGTGTTCCTTCATTGAAGGTTGTGCGTTAGGCCCGGCAAGCCAGCATGTAAAACTCTACTGCCAATCATTAGCAGACCGGAGTTCTGCTGTGGCGACCCCTAACCGGGAAAAGCCGAAAGACACAAACAATTGACCTACCCTGCCTGGAACTACCTGCAGTCGAGTCCCTCCACTGGTGCCTCCAGCCATTTAAATTGAGACTGTCTAAGTTAGCAATGCCTCCTCATCTTCAAAGGCCACTGACCTAGCCTGCCTGGAAATACCTGCAGTCGAGTATCACTGCTGGTGCCTCCTGCCATTTAAATTCAGACTGTCTAAGTTAGCAATATTTCCTCATCTTCAAAGCCCAGTGACCTACCCTGCCTGGAAATACCTGCAGTCGAGTCCCTCTGCTGGCACCTCCTGCCATTTAAATTGAGACTAAGTATGTTCTGCTAAGTGCACTAATGCAATACCTAAACTGTTGCTCCTGTGTTGGCTATTCTCTTGCACACCTCTGGGCTGCTCCCTGCCTCCCCATTCTGCTCTGCTCCCCGGCTCTTCCTACCTTCCTGCAACTATTCTTGACTCTCTTAAAGTTCCCTGACATCTAATATCACACTGCTCATTTTTCTGGTCTCTCCTTCACTGAACTGTCCATCCTGCTTTTTCTCTATTTCCTTTCTGCCCATCTCCTGCTTCAGTACTCTGTATTACCACTGCCTCCTCTCCCACAGAATTTACTCAAACTATCTCTCTGGACTGCTCTACACCCCCCCCCCCCTGTCTCTCCTATTGCCACTTCTGCTGAGCTTACCTTCTTATTGATTGTTTCTTTTTAGAGATTCTCCATGGGTGCAGCCCTGCTCACTTTGCTCCCCTACTCTACCCCCATTCCCACCCATCCCGACTTCAATTACATTAATGCCATCCAGTCCCTCCCCTTCTTGTTCTGTGCAGCCACTCACCATCCATTTCCTGCCGAAACTCACACCCAGCCATTCAACACCAAATATAAACATACCTCACTTCCTACTTCCAATCTCCTCCCACCTCCACATCTCATCTTACACATACTCTGACTATGCTACGCCTTGTCTTTACCACACCATTTATCATACTCCTCTCTGTACTAACCACCTATCACTCTCTCACACCATACCATCATATTTGCTCCCCTACCTCTATCATCTCTGAAACACTTAGTTCTACCTGCTTCTTTTGTATCTCACCATCCCTCTTCAACTTCTCCATCAACTGCCTTCATAAACTAACTTTACAGCACAAATATCCACTTATTGGAAAATCCAAATCTAAACTCTATAACTATCTCCAACATTTTCCTCTACTCATATTCTTGGGAAACAACTTACTCCTCTCTGGTGACATCCACCCCAATCCTGGCCTCCTGTCTTCTGCTCTCAGCCAACTACCCCACAAGACTCTCTCCACCTCCCACTCTCCTCAAGCTTCAATCAGTCTTCATTCTCCCAATCAACACTCTTCCCTATACAAACACCTAGCTATCTAGTCACCAAATTTACAAAGCCTCACTAACAAAATCTCTGAACTACACTCATGGATAGCCCACATCTCCCTTCACATTCTATCCCTATCTGAAACCTGGCTTAAACCCCACATCACAGACAGTAAAATTCTCCCACCCAGCTATAATATCTACTGCTCAGACTCCCAAAAAGGTGTAGCCATCCTGTACTCTAATTGCCTAAATCTCTCACCCATCTTCATCCCTATCCCAGACTTCCACACAGCTGAGCTAATCATCCTCAACTGCCACCTTAACCCACACAAGAAATTTGCTATCACTTTCATTTATATCCCCACTGGAAACAACATCCCCACCCTGGAAAACATCCTATCCTGGTATGAAACCCTCATCCTCAGTGATGTCGATATAGACTGGGCCAACCTTTCTACTGACTTTCCACAATTTAGCATAAACCTTCACAGTTTCCATCAACTGTTAGCATCTCCCACCCACCTGCATAAAACCTCACCATATGGCTCTACAGTAGACTGGATTCTCACTAACCCCCCAACCTCTACCATAGCCCAACCACCCTACCTAACTCCCTAAGTGATCATCTCCCCACCTCTATTCTGAGGCACTCCAACCAAACACCCAAATCTCACCTCTATAGAGACTGTTGCTAACTTACAAACTTTAATATCACTCAGTTCAACTTCATACTGTCTAATACTGACTGGTCCATCCTTTAGCAAATTCCTCTTGATGATGCAGTGAGCAAATTTAATAGCATCTTTCTGAACACCCTCAACTCCCTTGCCTCCTCCCGAAGAATAAGAATCAAACCAAATTATGCCCCCTGGCTTTCCCAAGATACCAGATCCTCATGCACAAAAGAGATAATGCTTGGAAAGCCTGGGTTAAAAAGAAATAACTCCTCCTTTACACAATTATAGACAACCAAGGAATCTTGTCAAGAAACAAATCAATAATGATAAAAAGTCCTACTATAACTCTACCCAGCTCAATGGCAAAAACAACCCACGTAAGTTCTGGTCAACTCTAAACTATATTCTTTCTCCAGGCCACCCTTCCAACTGCTGCCCTTTTCCAAATAAATCACCACTGGAGACTGCTACCCTCCTCAACAAACATTTCATTGACATGATCCAAAAACTCACACCCTCTAATTCTAACTCCACCTCTCCCCCTACACCCCCCACCCACTCAACAAAAGCCTCTTCTCCTTCCACCCTGTTCCCACTTCCTACATCAAATCACTTCTTCTGAAACTCAAACCCTGCTCACCCTCCACAGATAATCTCCCCTCTACCTTCCTCAAACTAGCTGATGAATCTATAGCCTATCCTGTATCGATTCTCATCAACAGATCAATCCAAGAAGCTACAGTTCCTCTCATTTGGAAATCCTTTTTCACCATCCTCCTGCATAAAGGAGGAAACTCAACTGACCCATATAACTACAGACCCATAGCCATCCTATACCCCTCTCTAAAATAGTCGAAAAATGCATTCATACTCAAATTCTCAACTATCTCTACAGTATAACCTTTTCACTGCCACTCAGCATGGTTTCCGTCCTTACCATAGCACAACAACTGCCCTTCTATCTTTTATTCATACTGTCGCTGAGGTCCATGATAACAACCAACTCATATCCTGTCTCTTTCTTGATCTATCCAAAGTTTTTGATACAGTCTCTCACCCTATAGTACTATCTAAACTTGCTAACTTCAACCTATCTACTACCTCCCTAGCCTGGTTCTTCAGCTGTCTCTCCTTTAGGCAGCAATCAGTCAGATGATTCTCATCCTGCTTTCCCTATATTCCTGTCACTTTCAGCATTCCACAAGGTTCCATCCTGGGTCCCCTCCTCTTTAACATTTTTACTAATGATCTCTATATATCTTGTCAACAATCCTCCTTCATCCAATATGCAGATGACTCGACTCTTGTCTCTACCTCCAAAAATATCTCTGAACTTCTCACCCGAACACAAAACACTTTTCTATCCACAGAGAAGTGGCTGTTCGATAATCTTCTCATCCTTAACCCAAAAAAGACTAAACTCTTGCTGTTTCTTCCCCGTTCCCTCTCTCATCATAAATCAGCCTTCACTATTACATCCTCTAATAACACTATCATAAAACCCGAACACCACACAAAGCTCCTAGATGTTATCATAGATGAACTTAAGTTTAACCATCACATACTTCAATGTATTAAAAAAACTCATCAGAAACTAGGATTACTATACCAAAACAAAAACTTTCTAAACCCCAATGCCAGACACTCCTTGGCACAAGCTCTTCTTCTCCCCTCCCTTCTATATGCGGCCCCAGTACTAATTAACATTCAATCCACAACCTTGCTCAAACGTCAACAAACATATCACAAAATAGCTAGATTCATCACAAACTCTCCCTGCAACTCACACCACTGCCTATCACTAAACACTCTCCAATGACTTGAACTTCCCCAACAACTCCTTCTATCACAATGTCAAATACTATACAATATTCTGTACAAACCATGTTCCTGCCCATCTCTATCCTCTCTTATATATACCTACTCCCCATCTTGGACCCTATGCACCTTTAACCAGCAACTTCTGGGAATATACCATCCAAATAAAAATGTGGGAAAACTTCTGTATAAATGCTCCCTAGCTAAAGCTTGGAACAAACTTCTTGTACACATTTGCTCCATTACCTACCATCTACAGTTCAAAAAAGAATTTAAACTGCACCTTCTCAACTCCAAGACCTGCCTCTGCCATGACCCCACCTAACCTCTTCTTCTCCCTTGTTTCATATCCCCACCGCCTGCAAATATATAATAGTCTCTCCCTATCTCTTAACTGGTAACCTACAAGGTGTTTACCTAGTTAGCTCGTCCTCTTAAAAGTGAACACCTGAATATGGCTATATATTTTCTTTTTATATTGCTTCATATAAATGCTACATGCTGATGCACTATGTTTTTTCAAACTATCATTGATGTACTTCTAATTTATGTACTTTCTTAAAGTGTGAATTTGTTTTAAATACTGTAAATTGCTGGGTGTGAATTTTAATCTGTAATGTCTTTGCAATCTAAAATGTGTTTGTAATCTGGAGCTTTTCTCCTTGGGTCTCCATTGAAAATGGGCTTCTGGCCCAGTTGGACCAATCCGGTTAACAAATGTCAATAAATAAAAATATATATATATATATATATATATATATATATATATATATATATATACATATATATATATATATATATATATATATATATACACATATATATATATATATATACACATATATATATATATATATATA
Organism: Protopterus annectens; assembly: GCF_019279795.1. Lineage (NCBI taxonomy): Eukaryota > Metazoa > Chordata > Ceratodontiformes > Protopteridae > Protopterus > Protopterus annectens. Next base: position 97,359,920 of record NC_056748.1, read on the forward strand.
TATATATATATATACATATATATATATATATATATATATATATATATATATATATATATATATATATATATATATATATATATATATATGTGTGTGTGTGTGTGTGTATATGCTTGTGAATGTGAGTGTGTAGTTATGTACGTTTAAGAAGAATAATCTGCTTTATTCAATGTGTGTTAAGTGCTATGATGGTGATATAATATGTGCTTGTTTTATTTAAAGTGATAGTTATTGCTGTAAATCTAAAAACATGTAAAGTTTTCTCTCTGAGACTCTTCCAAAAAGGAACAATTAGCCTGACTGAACATTCTTGTTTAACACAGGGAAATAAATGGATGAATGAATGAATGAATGCCCACCATATTGGCTATACTGCAGCAACTTTTACATTTGAAAAGATGAGTTGCTCTGCTACTCAAAGTTATTATTTAGGTTGGGGGTGCCAGTCTTCTCCATATATGTGGTGGCTGGCAATCTGTCTGCCATAGTAAAGGCAGGTACAGGGCAAACACCAAGATAGGTGAAGTGGAAGACATATATTAGGTGAATATGAACAGTGGGAAATGGAGTGGTTCTGAGAAAATTTTGAAAGGGGTATAAAGGATAGAACAAAGATTTAGTTTAAAAGTTACCAATAGATGACTTGATTAGGGTTGGATGGAAGAAAGAAGTATTATAAAGTGATGACTGGACACAGTGGTAGAGAATATAGGGTACATGAAAAAAGGATGATGCATTTGGGATCAAAGGAAGAGGAAGGATAGAGAAGATTAGTAGTCATGTAAAAGATAAATCATCTCAAAGGGATTGTTACTGAAAAACAAAGGAACTAATGTGGTTCACAGTGAACTGGGAGAAAGATTACCCTGGGATGGGGAAGAAAGGACAAGAAATTATAAGACAGAGCACTGGTGAAACATAAGTAATATATATCTATATCTATCTATCTATATATATATATATATATATATATATATATATATATATAAATATGTATATATGTATATATATATATATATATATATATATAAAATCTGTATATATATATATATATATATATATATATATATATATATATATATATATATATATATATATATATATATATATATATATATATATATCTATATATATATGGTTTCACTTGAAACCAACGAATTACCAGTTCATCGAGCCTAACATCATCGAGACAAAAACATCGCAAACTGACATCAACGAAAAGTTAATTCATCGAGTTGCATACCATCGAAAACGAGTGCTCAAACATGACAAACTGCAAATAGTGCCACACACAACAATGTCAGTATCACAACATGGAAATATGCTATAGCGGTAACACATAACACCCGGTCAACACCCTGTGTAGTAACTAAACAGTAAACATGTGCACATATAACTATTTTCACCCGTAGTTGCACTCTTGCCACCATAACAATTCCATACCTCACATGTATTCCACCAAATATAATTAAACGCAATGTAGAACATGATAATGAAAAGAAAAGCAGCACATAAAATCAACATAATGACTCCAATAGCACGCTGATTCTTCAGTATAAACTATTTACAATTGTTTTAAGATCAAAGCTTGAGTACCTATTATTCCATGGCAAAATGTTGTACTCTGTGCCATGTTGGATAACTAAGATCTGTGTTTTTAAAGTGACAACAGCCTTTAAATGTTTCACTATAGTGGGAATTACAAAAGTACCTGTAAATACCACAATATAACCAGTTCTGTACTCCACACTCGATGGTATGCAACTCGATGAATTAACTTTTCGTTGATGTCAGTTTGCGATGTTTTCGTCTCGATGATGTTAGGCTCGACAAACTGATAATTCGATGGTTTCAAGTGAAACCACATATATATATATATATATATATATATATATATATATATATATATATATATATATATATATATAGACAGAGAGAGAACATTTATAATGATCTAGAGGAGAACTGCACTAAGATACATTTCAAGGGACAGAGATAAATGTGGCACATATTTGGAAGGGATGACAGGTGGATAATTTCTGTTTGAAGCATGGTATTTGTTTAGGGAGATAAGGATTTTTGGCTCAGAAAATGACAATATTTCTTAAAATACTCTACAGATAGCATTTGACATTTGTTTTGCCCCTTTTTAACAATGGCCCAGGGTGAAAAGTTCCCTGGATGTTTTACAGAATTTATTAAGAGTGCACAAGGAATGACAGTGTATGAACAGCAAACAGGTATTTATAGACTGCTCAATATTTTAAACAGTGTGACAAATTTTTCAGAATACATGATTATATAAGCAGTGTCTATATTTACAAAGCATAACACAATATATATATAGAGAGAGATTGATTGAGAGAGAGAAAGTGCATTAGGTAAAACAAAAATGTTAAAATTGGGGGATAGAGAGTAAAAAGAAGACAGCTGCTGCTGCAGGTGTGAAGAGGAGCCAGGGAAGTTACATATGAATTAGCGGTTGGTAGGTGATCACATATGAGGTGGTGGTGGGCAGATGTTTACATATCAGGTGGTGGTGGACAGGTGATTACATATGAGGTTGTGGTGCACTGGTGATTACATATGAGGTTGTGGTGCACTGGTGATTACAAATGAGGTGGCATTGGGCAGGTGTTTACATATCAGGTGGTGGTGGACAGGTGATTACATATGAGGTTGTGGTGCACTGGTGATTACAAATGAGGTGGCATTGGGCAGGTGTTTACATATCAGGTGGTGGTGGACAGGTGATTACATATGAGGTTGTGGTGCACTGGTGATTACAAATGTGGTGGCATTGGGCAGGTGTTTACATATCAGGTGGTGGTGGACAGGTGATTACATATGAGGTTGTGGTGCACTGGTGATTACAAATGAGGTGGCATTAGGCAGGTGTTTACATATCAGGTGGTGGTGGACAGGTGATTACATATGAGGTTGTGGTGCACTGGTGATTACATATGAGGTTGTGGTGCACTGGTGATTACAAATGAGGTGGTGGTGGGCAGGTGTTTACATATCAGGTGGTGGTGGACAGGTGATTACATATGAGATTGTGGTGCACTGGTGATTACAAATGTGGTGGCATTGGGCAGGTGTTTACATATCAGGTGGTGGTGGACAGGTGATTACTTATGAGGTTGTGGTGCACTGGTGATTACAAATGAGGTGGCATTAGGCAGGTGTTTACATATCAGGTGGTGGTGGACAGGTGATTACATATGAAGTTGTGGTGCACTGGTGATTACATATGAGGTTGTGGTGCACTGGTGATCACAAATGAGGTGGTGGTGGGCAGGTGTTTACATATCAGGTGGTGGTGGACAGGTGATTACATATGAGGTTGTGGTGCACTGGTGATTACAAATGTGGTGGCATTGGGCAGGTGTTTACATATCAGGTGGTGGTGGACAGGTGATTACATATGAGGTTGTGGTGCACTGGTGATTACAAATGAGGTGGCATTGGGCAGGTGTTTACATATCAGGTGGTGGTGGACAGGTGATTACATATGAGGTTGTGGTGCACTGGTGATTACAAATGAGGTGGCATTGGGCAGGTGTTTACATATCAGGTGGTGGTGGGCAGGTGATTACATATGAGCTAGTGGCATGCAGAAGATTATAAAATGTAGTTCAAGATGAGAAATTGTATGGAGAGGTGTATGTGCGATAGAGGCCTCCTAAGTGCGAATGTTTTTTCCTGTATGCATTTGGTATGGAAGATATAACATTGTCATGGCAAGCTGGATGGAGAATGTATTAGCGATATTTTGAATGAGAACACTGATCAAACAGCACTGCAAAGGCTCCTTGGGACTAGGCAACACAGAAATATAACATGCAGTGTTAGTTCAAGTTCTAAGTGGGATCAGTAAGGAATGGAGAAGTGAAGGGAATAAGGAGTGATGAAATGGTTAGAGAAGGGACAATGAATTCGCAGGAAGATAGGTGGTGGTCATATGTTGAGGTATCAGGCAGAAAAGTGAAGAAAGGAAAGAGTATAAGTAGGGAGTCTTGGACAGGAAGACCTGTCCTCTATTTATCAGCATGTCTGCTTTGGATTTGGTGGTCAAGCTAATGTCAAAGGAAGTAGAAGACTTGTTGTTTAGGTTCAACTAGAAGGACTGGCCACAAGCCCAACTGGACTAACCCAGTTAACAAACAATAATAAATAAATAAATAAATAAATAAATAAAGGACAGGCTGAGTGTTTTAGATGGGATCTGTAGAGAAGTTTTGAATGGGAGGATGGTGAATCTTTTATTTTTAAATTCTGGAACAAAGCAATAGAGTTGGACCCTAAGGCAAGACTTCATGTAGGAGTAGGATTAAGAACAGGTCAAAGTGCAGTGGGTATGAAACAGTGACATCAAAGCTCTGAATGTATAATACAGGAAGGTAGTAATGGGGAAACTATACCTGCAATGAGAGTTTCAAGAACACCAGTCAAATGTAATAGAGTTAGTTCGCCATTTGTAATATGTTCTATGCTTTTTGCATGTTGTATGTATGTTAGTATACAGAAAAATATATGAAGGTATTGTCATTCAGAGTGGAGTCTCTTTGCTAACCAATAAAGAGATGGCTAAATAAGACTTCCATTCCCCTAACAGTTATATCAGAACAAGGCAGAAGCATTCAAATTAAATATCAGTTACTTTTCTATGTAAGTGAAAGAAAATTGGCAGCGAAGGAGTGAGCTACATTTATTTATTCTTTCTTGGCCAGGTTAGTCCCACTAGGCTAGTAGTCCCTTTTCAGAGGTGACCAAAGGTGGCATTTAGTCTACTAGAGGAAATTTGGCCAGGGCACTGGTGAACTTTCCCTACTCTTTTTGATAGGTGCCATGGGATCTTTTACATCCACCTGAAATACTACCAAGTCCAGCAGATGAGGCCTCAGTTTAACATCTCAGCTGAAAGGATGGCACACACAGGAGTGCAGCACCCCCATTATGCTGCATTGCAGTGTCAGCAATTTATCTACCTGATGTGGGAATAGAACCCAGAGCCTTCTGCACCAAAGTTGAGTGTGCTACCTGTTGCACCACTGACACTGCATACTAAAATATAGAAATGCAGGGTATTATCCTGCCCATTGACACAGTGACTGAGGTAACCTGAGTCTAATTAGCAGCTTAGCTGCCTATGAGACCAGGCATGGTGAAGGAGATGAATGTTTAATGTCATACTTGGGAAGAGGAAGGCAATATGTACCCTTGGCATACTTTCTGCAATGGAACGCATCACAGAATATTATAGATCACATGAAGGTGTTGTCTACAAGGAGGGCTGTGCAAACTAATTATGTCTGCTGTCTGCCAAGAGATGTGTACGTACATCATGATGGCACATAATACAAATGCACCTTGGACTCCACAGGTATACACAAGGGCTGTTAGGGCTACAGAACAAAGTAACTCAATTTGTAGTACACAGATGACCTCTATTACTCCTTCTTCACTTGAATCTTGCCTCCCAAGGGAAGGAATGTGTTGTAGGGATCTTTACCTGCTGAGTGACTGAGTTAATGAAATATCCAGAGGGGAAGAGCTTAATGGTCACAGGAGTCACTTTTTTATGTACTGCCAGAAGCCAGTGATCCAACTCTGTCTTAATTACATGTTTGAACAAGTCGCCATAGATTAATAGTGTAAGCACATGATGTTTGCTTTCAGCAAACCATTCTGTAATTCTAATACAGCTGGTGCCACCCCTTTGGGACTGCCACTGGTATTAGAACCCAACAACATGAATCATGATTCATATTCCAAAGGGTATCAAATATGCACCCTTATGTATAATTTTAATGCCAAAGGTGGCAGTACAGCACATAAGTTCTCTTTAAATGTATCCGTTTTTCAGTTGTGCAGTTTAGATCAATGAGCTGCTTTAATCAATAGATCACCAAACATGTATAGCATTCTTAGCACATGGAAGACAATCTTTGTAGCACCTCTGTACAATAGGGCTGTCACTATCTAAAAGAATTACTGACTGATTTATATTCTTCGATCTAGTTATGATGTTGTATAAAATTGTCTCTGCAAATGACACAGTGAGTAGTTGGAATCCTATGACCCCCTTTCTGACACTTACTAGTGGTTCTAAAATGCCTTGGAAAATCAACAGCTTTGGTTAAAATTTGTAATACAATAAACACCTAAGTTGCATGCTGGTGATAAAGTTAAAGTTTATGATTTTATCAAGGCCTTTAATGTTGATTAAACTAAAACGTTCACAATAAAGAAAACTATCTATTCTGAAGGCTTCAGACTTAAGCCATAGCTTGTCTTATACATTATCTCTGAATAACTTTTATTACTGTAGTTAATTGTTGGTCTATAAAACTACACCCCATTCATTCCTGCCCATGAATCCCCCATGTCCTTATCCACTAGCAATGAGAGTCAGGTGGTAGCAAGCAGGCCAGATTTGATAGTTAAGCAAGGTGGCCTGCTCTATCCCCCAGTTAAACAACCCCTACCTCTGCAGCTGCCTTTCCAACTGCAACTATAGCTGCTCTCTTCGTGAACCAGAGCTGCTTCCTTCCCTTCAGGATGGGTAAGAAGGCAGCAGCTGCTTATTTTCATCCTCCTGTACTAGGTTCTATAGATACTCAAGGCACTATGAAAGCTTGGATCATCTGTGCAACTTTAAAACCATTAAAGTCACATGCACAATTCTCTCAGTGCCAATCAGTATTAAACTGTCAACAGCTGCCCTTCTGGTGAGTACTGTACAACTAAATGTTTTAAGTGCTTACCACCAATGGTGGATTAAATGCACACTGGGCACTGAGTGGTTCTGAGACCATGGGTCCCTCAAAGATTTGTTTTTTTTTTGAGGACCACCCATAAATGCATATTTTTTTATTCATATTTCTTATTGTTTTTAATGTATACTTAACTTGCCTATCAGTTTCATTTAAATTCTGTTCGTTTTAATAAAGGAAGAGCTACCCAATTATTTTACAATATATCTATTGTTTAATAAAGAAAATTTTGTTTGAGTATGCTTTGAATTTATAATCTTGAACATCTCTAGCAAAATGCAAAATATAATTTACTAACCAGTAATAATGAAATTATCTATTTCAAAATATTTCAGCTATAAGAGATGACTCAGTCTGCAGTCTTTACATTTTGCCACTGTCTACACTCATTGATTACAGACACTTTATGGAATGTGTTCACCTCACAAATTTGATTTTGATAAAATATGGCCACAGCAAAGTATTCCATTTTGTTTAGACAAATGCAATTTAGTCTTGCAAAGCCAGACTAATGATTCTTTAACTTTATTGACAGCAGAGTCAGTGATTTTTATCCACTTATAGCCCCTGTACCCAGCAATTATACCACAGTACTGGCTGTATGTGCATCAGATCTCTGACTGTGTAAATATTAATCATACTAATGGCAATGGTAATGTATTTCAAATGTGTTTTACAAAAACACGCCATAGCCATTGTAAAGTATTCTGTCTTGTTTCACACAGATTCCTACTACTGCTACAAAGCCAGATTAATGACTGCTTAAAGTGAGCAAATAACAACAGGGTAAGTTACTTTCATCCACAAAGAGCCCAACCCACATCCATTATTATCACCATTTTATCAACTATGTACACCTCAGACATCTGATTATGATAAAACTAATAGCTGCAGTACTGCATTTCAAGTTAGTTTCACTCAGAATCAAAGTTGACACAGTAAGGAATTCCATTGTAGCTTCACACGAATGCATACTAATCATTCAAAGCCATTTCAATGACTTTTTAAAAAGACTAGATGAAAATGGAGTAAGGTACTTTCATCTATAAGCAGTTGCCTACTTCCACCCAGCAGTTATAGCCACTCTGCAGATTGAGTATACATCAGACAGCTTACGTGGTAAAACCTAATGGATGTAGTAAACGTATGCTCATTCTGTTTACATATATATATATATATATATATATATATATATATATATATATATACACACACACACACACACACACACACACACACACACATATATATATATATATATATATATATATATATATATATATATATATATATATATATATATATCTCACCGTGCAAAGCCTTACACTGGTCATATCTGACTGCTTGCCTGCTAGATTAAAAAATAAAAAACAAAACTTGACTCACTGTACCAGCTCTACTGCTGTGGGTCACTGTGAAAATCTATCAATATCCATTGACGTTTGGGTACTTTCTCTTCCATGATTTATGGGATGGCAATGAGCAGAGTCTGCAAATGAATTGATCAGGTGTGTCAATCTCCTCACAAGGTGCCACAGCTATATGTGCATTTCATATCAGTATCAAAGCCTACTCTTTCTTTTTTTTTTCTTAGTAAAGAAACATTGTGCTCTTTATTTAAAAAATAAAACAAAATAAATAGCTAAACAGTTCACAATTGTTCTCTTCAAACTAGCTGCTACTGTGGTACCCTATGGCTGCTCTGACCATGATCTTGATGGAGTTGTGACCCTAGGTGTCCACCCAAATCACCCATTTTATAATATGCCAAAACTTACTACCATATAATCTATCAAGCACTGCTCCAGGGCTAACTCTTCTTCTAGATCACTGTAATAATGATACTATCTGCTCATTTATTGACTAGAATTACAATTTTTACTAACACACCTCCATCTTGGAATGAATAACTAGTAACATAGCACTACTTTCCTGCATTATTATACTTTACTAACATTCTGTCTTAATTTCATCCTCTGAGACTGCCCAAGATGTTCTTAAAACTTACCAATTCACTTTTGCTACATTTCCTATTCACATACATCATATGTTTATCGTTACAATTTTATATCTATACCACAGATTGCATTTTTAGATATGCATATACTATCAATGCATGTAAAATGTACATAGAACATTTTTTATGCTTTTTTCTTTTATACTTATTATCCATGTGACCCCTCTTAAATGGGCATTTTTGAGTAAAGTCAGTCTATTGAAAATGTATATAAAACAAATTTATTATTTTTATTATTTATTTGTAATTTGATTACCGGGGAAGTCCACTGAGCCGAATTGACCCATTTTCAGTGGAGGCCCGGGGAGAAAAGCTCCAAGATGCATTATACAATTTAGATACAACTGATAGTTAATATTAAAGATATTATGTATAATAGTTACTCATAAATGCATTCAATATCATGCATAGTTAACAAATTCATTAAGCCTGAATGTAGGGATCATACAGTTTCATATGAGGAAAACAGATATGGGTTGGGTGTGGAAACAGTTTACATACAAACCTTTTAAGAAAATGTAAATACGCTTTACATACACACATCAACAGTAGAATACTATTTACAATATTTACAGGTTGGGCTGTGTGAGGGTAGCTGTAGGAGTTGTTGAGAGCTTAGAGAGAAGCTTTAGAAATTGTTGAGAGCTTAAATAGGCTCATAGGAAGATACGTATGAGAGTTGTAGAGCTTGGGAACCAGAGCGAGAACCCCCTTGGATTAGGTTTGTTGAAGGCAGGTACATTTCCATTTAGTGGACAGGTGTTTGAATAGCTGGGTTTTGAAGTTTTCTGAGTTTGGTATGGTTCTTAGTGTAGAGGGAAGGGAATTCCATTTTTTGCCTAGTGAGAAAGATAGGAGAAGTTGGCCAGCAGAACGTTTAGGGTTATGAATAGTAATTAATTTCTGATTTTCAGATCTGAGAGCTCTGTTGCGTGTATAAGTGGGAAGGATGTTAGTTGGAGTGGGACATTTTGTTGGGTGAAATATGAGTCTATGTGCAGTATTGAGCTGGAGATAGTCTAGGTAGTTTGGGAGTTCAAGCCAATTCAGGGATTGTAGGGTTAGGCAGTGATGGGTGGTATTTCTTGATTTAGAGGCAAATTTAGAGATTTTGTTGCAGCAGTTTTCTAGTTTAGAGGTGATAGAGGAGGACAGGTTGGTTAGTAGAGGGGCTCCGTATAATAAGGAAGGAAGAAGATAAGTCGAGACCAGAGTTTGACAGGTAGAGTTGGAGAGAAAGCGATTATTCCTATATAGCATACCTAGCTTTTGGTGGGTTTTCTTAATATTTTGTTGAATATGAATATCAAACTTGAGGTGTTCATCTACAGTAATGCCAAGTAGTTTGGCAGAGGGGACCACTTCTATAGGTGAGTTGGTTTGACTATAGACTTTGAAGTCGTTTTATCATAGGAGAGGGTCTTTGTGGGAGGAAATAGTAGAATCTTCGATTGACTTGCATTGAGAAAGAGGTGGTCTAGGTGCATCCAGTTTTCAGTTGTTGAGAAGGCAGTTTGGGTTTTAGTCAGCAATTCAGAGAGGTTTGAGGCAGAGCAGACTAAGGTTGAATCGTCTGCGTATTGAATGATTTTAGCATCATTAATAGCAGTATGAAAGTTATTGATAAAGATTTTAAAAAGCATTGGCCCAAGGATGGATCCCTGTGGTACCCCAGTTGGGGTAGGTAGGAAGGAAGAGATGAAGTTCTTCCATTTGGCTGCCTGTGATCTGTCTGATAGATGGCTGGACAACCAGGATAAAGCATTATGTGAGAGAGTAAGGTTTGAGAGATGACAGAGAAGGTGCTAGTGAGAAAGAGTATCAAAGACTTTAGACAGATCGAGTAAAACAGTAGCAACTAAGTGGCCTGAATCTCGGGCTTGATTGACAGTTTCTAGGAAAGAGAGTAGAGCGGTTATTGTGCTATGGCCTATACAAAAGCCATGCTGGGTAGGAGTGAGAAGATTGTTTTGGGTTAGGAAAGTAATAAGTTGGAGGTGGATGCATTTTTCTAGGATTATGGAGATGGGTGAGAGCAAAACAATGGGGCGAAAGTTTGAGATGCTGGTATTTTTGCCTCCTTTATGAAGAGGAAGAATATAAGCTGAGCGCCAGAGTTTGGGGACACATGATTCTTTTATGGATCGGTTGATAATGATGCTGATTGGGAGAGCAATGCCATCAGCTATACATTTTAGGAAGGAAGAGGGAATATTGTCGGGAGCGTTAGAGCAACATTTAAGTTTGGACAAAAGTTTTTTTATAAAGTTACCAAAACTGTCTCATTTACTTGAGTAACTAAGCATACTACAGAATGCATCAAAGGTAGTTTAATTTTTAAGTGATTTTAATCCTGATAATATGCACTGCTGATATTTAACTAATATCCTTTCAGTGTGATACAGATAACAACACTAATGCATTATAAGGTAGTTCTGTTACCTTATCAATTATTTTTTGATTTGTGAAAGCTGACAGTCTTATTTCTCTTAAAAAATATTAAACATTTTCATTTTATTACCATAATTTAATGTATGTCATATTGAGTCTTTGTCATGTTATGATAATATGGATTTTTGGATAAAATTATAAACTGTGAATTGATTTAGTAAGTTCATTAGGTTGATAAGAGTTTGATTCTGTTAGCTTCTGTTTCCATAATGTTTGGGTGTCAGCAACTGACTTAATTTCATCTGTACTCTTAGAGTACCTCTGGCAATACTTTATATCCATTTGTATTTGCTGAAGCTACCATTGTTAACAAGAAAAGGTATGCAAGGAAAAATGCTTTGCAAATTGTTATTGCATGTAGCCAATTTATTTCTCAGTAATCCATAATGATTTGTTATAAAATCCATTGAGGATAAAAACTTTTCAGTAGTGCAATAAATCACTGTGAAATTAGCAGAGGCTATGTAATCATTAGCTGGTCTGTCAGTATGTTTATTGTCCTCATGGGATGACATTAGTGAACTTAGGAAAATGTCTTCCTGTAAAAAGCTTATGATACAGTCACAGCAGTACTTCAAAGTTTTACTGTTTTGTAGAGATTGCTTAAAAAGAACAAGGTGATATATCTATTACAGAAGTAAGCCTTTTGTTTTAATTGCAGCTCCTCTGTGTTGGTTTACAGTTAATTAAGCAATAATTGACATATGTCTCATTGACGTTTGTACTTTAACTGGTACTGTATTTATCCTGAGCATCACCCAAGTTCTCTGTAGAGAGATAGTGGGTTGTGTTAAGAGTTCCATTTCAGTGGTACTACTGAAAGAAGCATTCCATCTATCAAAATAATGAGAGTTGTAATTAGGAGCAGATGTGCTCCATCCTAGGTGATATGTTCAGGTGATCACTAAAAGCAGACCCTACAGTATACCCATAAATAACTTACCACCATTAGGGAAATTTAAAAGTAATTGAATATGATTTGTCTTACTGTAAGCATAATTGATTACTTATTTAATTAGGAATAATCACTGTATAGCAAATAATTAGAGAATTGGCTAAAAATGAATGAAGGAGGTTAATTGGGCAGCACGGTTGAAGGAAGAAAGAATAACTGGGAAAAGAAGAAATGTGCAGATGCTAAAGTAAATTGAATTTGTCATCTATTCTAGATCAAATGTTCCATGAGATGAGGTGTGATGATGAAATAACTCTGTTACAGAATACGTAGAACAAGTTGACAAGTTAAAGAAATATCACAGTACTTTCAAATTAGTCATTCTGCCAAAATGAATCTGTTGCTCGGTGTGAGAGTATGACGATTTTTACTTATTGATTTCATATCGATCACTAGAGGCAAGCTGTAGGATTGCTGGTGTCTTTGCATCCACTTATAACAATTAGACTAATAGTATACAATATTTGTTAACAGGGTAAGTGAAGTGGTCTTTCCTGGACCCTTTTCAGCCATAACCTGAGCTACAAAGGCAAGGATAAATACTGTCAAATTTACCTGTCTAATATCTATGTCTGTCTGTCTATCTATCTAAAGATGATATATCTTTATCTATCTATTTTTTACTTTATTTTCTTTTGGGTTTTTAATACCATGACAAGAATGGACCCCATTCCTATGTCAAACTATGATTAGTATTGTTTCAGTCTTTGATGTTAGCCAAAAGTGCTCTTCCCAGCACCCGCAATGTGCCCAGTAATGACTCCTTCTGCAATTCTTATAGAGTTACATGTATCAATGACATATTCTGATTGTAAATTCATTTTTATAAGACCCGCTGCTCCTACTACCACTGGAACTGTCTGGGTATCCTTCTTCTGCATTGCCATTATTTCTGCCTGTTGATCCTGGTATTTTATGACTTTGTGTCTCTCTCTTTATGTAAGACATTGTAATCACTGGGTGTTGCAATTTCAATGATCAGTGCTGCTTTTGTCTTCTTCTTATGGACTACTATATCTGGTTTTCACGCATCTGTTTTTTGAACTGTTGGTAATGGGTGATCCCAGGTGATATAAACTTCATCATTTTCTATAGTGCTTTGTGGTTTAGTTTGCCAGTGTTTTTCAGCTACTTCAGTATATTGCAATGTTTGCCCAATCCCTGATGCAACAGTCCTCCCATATTATTATGCCTTTCAGTATACAGTCCTTCTGCCATTAGTATATCACAACCTGCAACAAGATGTAGAACTGTTTCTAATTCTGTTTTACAAAACGTACATTTGTCAGTTTCTCCCACATGTTCAATGGACTTTGTGAACCAATGTGTATGTAGTCCACTATCCTGAGCTGCCAATATTAACCTTTCATCTTTTGGTTTAAATTCACATCTTCTTAACCATTCCTGCATTCGATCCTGATCAACATGAGGTTGTTCCAAGAGTTTTCTGTACTTGCAACTATATTTATGCATTTTCCACATTTCTTGCCTTCTCATCTGATCCTTCACCTTATATTCTTTGTTTTGTTTTTTGGCACATTCAATTGCTGCCTTATTTTTAATCTACTTCTGGTTTGATTTTCCCATTCCATTTCCGATTGCCGCCCATATTCTTCTGCTGAACTAAGCAGGGAAGTCATGTTAGACTTATTTTCCTCGTGTTTCAAAGGTTTCACTACATCTAGATCTTGTGAGGTCAGCAGATATGTATGCATTCCCATGACTGCAGATCTGTAAATGTAATCAATTTCGAGGAGGTCCATACCTCCTTCCGAACAGGGAATATATAGTCTTGGTTTACAATGATTTTTATAAATCATTTGATGACCATGAATCATCCTTCTTGATTTCCTGTTCAACCTATACAATGCCTTTTTGGGCCAGTCAATCACTCAAAAACTGTAAATTAGGATTGGAAGAACAAATTGGTTTATAGCTTGGACTTTGTTGCTCGATGTCGACACTGTTTTCAGTATTAATTTTAGTCTTCTAAAATATTCCTTACTAAGCTTTATTCACATTGGTTCATGTTTTATTGTTGATCCTTTATCAACTCCCAAATATTTATACACTCCCTCTTGCTCAAGTTCTTTTATACCGCAATCCTGTCCAGAACTGATGTTTTCTTGGTGCTGCAGCTTTCTTGTTTTAAAGGTTGCTTTTGCACATTTATCAAGACCAAATGACATTCTTATTTCATCTGTAAATGTTTTTACCACTTGCAGTTGTGCTTTCAGTTCCTCATCTGATGAACTATATAGTTTTAAATCATCTACAAGAAGAAGCCTTTACACTTTGTTGTTTTCTGGGAGCCAAATTGTACTCATTACTTAATATGTTAAGTAAACTGCTTAATGGGTTATGGGCAAGACAAAAGAGCAGTGGTGACAGTCACCGTGGATCTCCTTTGAAATTTTATCCCTGGAATAATAATTTTCCCTTTATCATGGCTTAACTGCAAAGGGGTTTGCCACTGTTTCATGGTTGCTGTAATGTAATCAATCAGTGCAGGGTGTATCTAATACATTTTTAAGCACTCTTTTATCCATGAATGTTGGATACTGTCAAATCCTTTTTTGTAGTCTGTCCATGCCATACTTAGATTCTTCCCCTTTTTACAGTTTTCCACTATGTCTTTATTTAACAATAAATAATCCTTTGTTCCATATGACTTTCTTTTGTTACCCTTTTGTTCTTTTGCCATGATTGAGTTTTATTCTAAGTGACTATAAACTCTATTGTCATCAGTTTCAGTGTATAGTTTACACATCGTTGGAAGACAAGTTATTGGTCTACAGTTTTTAGGACAGTTTGCAGGATTGCTCTTAAGTAGGAATATTATTTTTCCTGTTGTTAACTAGGCTGGTGCCTGTTCAGGGTGAGCATATAAATAATTCTTACTTATGGCTAAATCTTCATGTAAAGGTGTCAATACTTTTAGCCAGAAGATAGGTGCTGCATCTAGGTCTGGCATTTTCCAATTAGCAGCTTTTCTAAACTTTGTTTCAATCTCTCTGACCGTTATTTCATCCTATTTCATATCCTGTACATTTGAACTTCTTATTCTTTCTTTTACTTCTATCAATTTAGCATCTTTGTTATGTTCAACAGGACATCCATAGATATTTCTCCAAAATATATCTATTTCTTCTTTTTGTTGTGGTGTTTCATTCCTTTTGCCTTGGTTCCCAATTCTCTGTAAAACTTTTTTTGGTCATCAATAAATTCAACAAAACAGAAACAAGTGTCTAGAGTGCTAAACCACACCAATATAACAATTCCGAGCAAAGAGACATATATGTGCATTTTATTTTTTGTGGTTTATTAAAGTTTATCTTAGTTCCGTTGGTGGTATGTATTGGTTTTTGCACCCCTGGAGTGTCTGTTTGCTTGGAGTTGTCATCAGTAAATTGCTTATTTTGTACTTTTCCTTTATATTTATCTGCATATCTTCTAAGGTTTTTCTTCCTTTGCTGATATTTTTAGTTTATTATTTGTGATAGTGCACGATAGCTCTTGATCTGTATTGATGGTTAATCTGTTCCCTCTTCTATTCTCTTCCAACAGTGATACTTCTTGTCTTAGTTACTTTATTTATTTTTATTTATTTATTTTTACTTATATTTGTTGACTGGGAGAGTTACTTTATAGTTTTCTTTATTTGATACTTACATGATGGCATTCAATTTCTCCCTTACCTTTCCCTTACTACCCTGTGTTTTAGTGGTAAGACTTTATCTGTTATGAATTTAGCTGCACAGTAATATATCCTATTTACTTTTGTTATATCGCATGACTCTCTATGAACAGTCCTAACTGCTGTGTTCATTTGTTTTATCAAACTTCTAACTTTTTAGGTTTTACTAACTTTCTGCAGTCTATTTCTTTCATTAATCTTAATATGTCTGTCCATCTCTATTAAATCAAATAACTCTTCTCTTAGATCATTTTCTTCTAAACTGAGGGTGCATTCTTTGTTCTCCATTTCCTGTAGGCATTCTATAGAAGTTCCAGAGCATTTTCCTGTGCTACATTCTCTTCAGTTTCATCCTGTGTTTTCTGTTGCTCTTTCATATGGGAACTCGCTGGCCTATCACTCCACAACATCGACTGCATCAGACTTGCCTCAGTTTCCTGTTCCTTCTCTTGCTGTGCAACTCCAACTAAATATTTGTACTGGTTTCCTATGGAAGGCTCCAAAGTTTCTTCATATTGCAGCTGATAAGATGTTTCCCACTCCATTGGTTCCTCCTTGATTTGGGGACCCAGAGCTCTATCCTGCTGTGATGTTATCAGAGTTAGATTTTCTACACTTAATCGTTCACTTCGCAGGTAATCCATAACCTCCGTTTTGATTTCTTAACTTATGCATTACTAATCCTCTTTTCTAGTTTTCCTCTTTGTTTTCCTATTTTCTGTATTGTAAAAGTTTCCATGTCTAGATCTCTTTGCCTGTATTTCTCTTCGAAGTATATTTGGTGCTGCTCTTTTTATATTGTTTAGTTTTGCTTTCTCCTTTGCATAAATATTGCGTCATATTAAATCTCTTTTTCTTTCCCATGTCCATATTTCTTCTACAGATGTCTCCTGCTCCTCCTGTTTTTCTTTACTTTGGGGACTTATTGTTATATTATGCTGTGATATAACCTGTATTAGACTTTCTATACTAAATCCTTCACTTTGCAGGTGTTCCATAACTTCATCTTCTATTTTTTTTTTAAACTTCTACTTTACTAATCTTCTTTTCTACATTCCTTCTTAGTGATCTTATTTTTTTATACTGAGAAATTTTCCATATCTAGTTGCCTTCACCTGTATTTGTCTTTGAATATCTTTGGGGCTGTCTTTTTTGTTATAATTAATTTGGCTTTCTCCATTGCATAAATATTGCACCATATCAGATCTCTCTCTTTTTTTTCTTAGGTCCATATTTATTTTTTATACCATTCAAATGTATCTAGATTTTGTTCTTTATATTTCCACACTTCTTCAGTTGCTTATTTTTCCAAATAGCCCAAGGTTTCTTGGTCTGTATAATGTTTTTCATAAATCTGTTGTATTAATTAACACAAATTTTTATTTGAAGCTTCTGACAGTTTTTTTCTTTTGGAAGTATTTTTCTTTCCTTTTATTTCTCTCGTAATCTTTTCGCATATCTTTTGTCTGGAAATTCTGGGCTTCTTGCATAATAGTAACAATACATAATTTCTTTCTTATCCTCAATAGTCCATTCTATCATCGTTATGGCTCTTTTTTGACTATCAGTTTTTGTCATTTTTGTGGACTACTACTTCCTTCTAGAATGGGGGGCAGGGACATCCTCCCCTTGACCTGGGTCTGGCCTGGCCCCATTGTAAACATGTTTTTGTGTCTTAAGGATTTTTTACTGTCATTTTTTTCCAGTCCTCGTACAAGTGCACCTACCAGGATTCAGTGCATTTTTATCCTGGGTCTTGTGCATCCAGCTATTTATTTTTTTATTTTATAACTTATTTTTATCCATGATATGTGCTATATAAAATACAGTCTATATAATGGTGCTGTCTTGGTGAGATTTTGTGAAAAACAGGGTCCACCTTGTGAAAGTACTTACCAAAACTTGAGGATGAATTCAGTTGCAGCAATACTACTCTCCTTCGCTTGCTGACTTATCATCTCTCTCTCTCTCTCTGTATATATATATATATATATATATATATATATATATATATATATATATATATATATATATATACGGGTCTACCTGATAACACTGACATGCCAAAACACCGACAACGAAATAACCAACGCGACAAAACCAAAAGAAACAGAAAGTTCAAAAACATGAAACTTCACATGCCCGACAAACCACAATCCTGTCAATCAACAAAACAAATACCTTTTCCAAAAAACAGACACACAACACAAGCACACCAAAAACCTTACAAACCTACACTAAACCTTACATACACAACTATCTATGCACTAACCTTAACTCAAACCCTAACCCTAAGGTCCGTCACTATCACACACTTACTTTACCACCACCCTAACCCTAGCTCACTTAATCCGCCCCTAACCCTTAGGTCTGTCACTATTGCACACTAACCTTACCCGCACCCTAACCCTAACTCACTTAATCCGCCCCTAACCCTCAAGTCCATCACTATCACACACTTACCTTACTCGCACACCCTAACCCTAACTCACTTAACCCGCCCTTAAACCTAAAGTCTATCACTGGAGTAACAAAATAAATCCAATAGGGCAGGTAAACGCTCAGGTTCACAGAAAAAAAGTTTAAAATCTAATAAATAAAGCCAGGAACTGAGCGAAAGTGAGGAAATCAAGCGGTGCAAAAATTAATTAAAATCTCCACTTTTAATATGAATAGTATAACAGGATAAGCGCTTTCGCAAGTAGCTTCATCAGATCCATACAAAACCAAGTGCTAACTACATACTTATATACCTGCAGGTAATGACTCATGCTCCTAGTTAATTAGTATGCAAGGTACTGCCCATCATTTTTAAAGCAATAAATGATATATAAAACAATAAATAATGAATACATGTATAAAATATGTCATCAAATGGCATTACTTAGAAATGAATTATGGCTAGGCATCAAGTTACAGACATATTGACATAAAAATTAAAACTAAATAGTTGTATTAGAAATGCACAGAACTATATGTATATATTAAAAGTGTAAATACATCAATATGTAATATTTCATTTAACATTTCTGCGTTGTTTTAGTTTTGGCCTTATAGAGGCTCTCTCATTCAGGCCAAAACCTTTATCAGCCCTTAGTGAAATGATCCATTGCATCTCCTTACTTTCTGTGTAGGTTCTGATGTCACCTCCCCTTACATTGGGGGAAATAGCTTCTAGCACCTTAAATAAAAAATAATGTTTGTTATTATATGATATAACATGTTTGGCTAGGGCATTATGCAGTGTACCTCTCTTCATATGGTAAATATGCTCCCTCATCCTATCTCTTAAGGGGCGGTTTGTCTTGCCTACATAAAATGACGGGCAGGATTGACAAGTGGCCAAATAAACCACATCTGATGTCATACAGTTGGCATCTGCTTGTAACATGAATACTTTCTGTAAATCTGGTTGAAAAAACTGAGTGTTACTGTCAATGAAATGGCAAAAATTACAATGCCCGCATGGTTTCGTACATCCACCCTTGTTATTACTTTTTATAGTTTTGGGATAACAGAGCATCCTTTTTAGATTATGCTTATTCCTATAAAGGAAAGTGGGTGTCTCACCCACGATCCGTTTCAAGTCACTGTCAACATGTAGAATGCCCCAATGCCTATTAATGACTTCCTTAATTTTAAAATAATCAGAAGAAAACTGTGTTGAAAATCTAATGCTATGATTATTACAATTGTCACCTGGAGGATTGTCAAATTCCCTAGGACCAAAATAAGGTGCTGCTCTAGTGGAATGCAATTCGTGTATATCATCCAGATGGGAATTAATTTCAGTTTGAGTATAACCCCTGTTGACCAATCTATTTTTCAGACTAGTTAACTCAGTTTCAAAGCCATCGTTCATGGGATTTAATCTTGAGGCCCTAATAGCCTGTCCTCTTATAATATTTTTAAAAACATAAGGGGGGTGCATACTAGATCTGGAAAGTAAGGTATTACTATAACAAGCCTTGTGATGCACACCTGTGTTGATTATGTCATTTGGTAATCTCTCAATAAACAAATCTAAGAACTCTATCCTACGTGAGGAATGTTGCATGGTAAACTTAAGGCAGGTCTTTAGGTTGTTCATCATGGAATACATGGATTCTAGTTGTTCAATAGAACCATCCCATAAAATGAAAAGGTCATCGACAAAACGTCGATAAAACACTACATGCTGCCTAAATATCTCCTCTCGGAAGAGCACATGTTCTTCCCAGTATGCAAGAAACATATTTGCGTAGCTGTTGGCACATGGTGTGCCCATTGCTACGCCCTCCTTTTGTCTGTAAACAGTGGTCATGAACATAAAGAAATTATTCTCTAAAACCAACTCCAGAAAATACGCTATCAAATCTACTAGAACCATAGAATAATTACTATGTTCCTTTAAATATTCCGTTACATAAGTCAACCCTAAGTTATTGGGAATGGCAGTGAACAAAGATTGTACGTCTAAGGTGACAAATAAATAACCAGTAGTTGTACCAATATGCTTAGTACATTCATAGAGGTCAATAAGAAATTGTCTGGAGTCTTTTAATACTGTAATATTGTCACACAAAACTTGTTTTAAATGTTTTTCAATAAATACAGAGAGGTGCTCAGTTAGCCAACTATGACCTGAGACTATAGGTCTCATCGGTGGATCAAGAGGGTCCTTATGTATTTTGGGCAAGCCATTAATAACCGAAATGACTGGATGTAAGATATTCAGATACTCATAAAGATTCTTATCTATTAATTTACTTTTAAAGATATCATGCAAAGATTGTCTCACATAGTTAATCACTGTATATACACTTTCTAGAGAGACAATTTCGTAAGAATTATCTTGCAACATAGTAGTCATGCTATTAGTATAATCAGACATGTTCAAGATAACTATTTTACCGCCTTTGTCGGCAGGTCTAATGATAATACTAGAGTCATTCTGTAATTTATTCAAACAAAGCCTTTCTTTATATGAAAGATTATCTCTTGTTTTAAATTTTTGTCTGGTGTCTCTACCACCATAATAATTATACAATTCATCTTCTGTTAATTTAAGATAGGCTTCCAGAAGGGGGTGGTTGACTGGTGTAAAATCACTTAAATTCTTAAAAACAAATTTATTATCCTGTAGAGCATTAATGTTAGTATCCTTATAAAGGAACTTTAGCATGACATTTCTGCAAAAGATTCTTAAATCAACAATAATGTCAACTAGTCTGCTCTGATTTTTAGGAATAAAGTTCAGGCCTTTGTTCAAGAGCTGAATGTCCTCAGAGGTAAGTATAATATCAGATAAATTATAAACTAACGCTTGTTGGTCCATATTTTTTTGAGAGTTTTTTGTGTTGCAGACTCCTCTGAGAGTTTCCTCTTCTGTCTCCCTCTACTTAGGGAGCGTCCTCTTTGCAGGCCTTTCTCCATTCGAACAGGTAAGGGAAAAGACAGAGCATTAGTGAAGGACCTGTCCATGTTGGCCTCTCTGGGTCTGACAACAACCTCCCCATTAGCGCCAGTGGAAGTAGATTTGTTTTTAACAATATGTACTTCTGGATATAAGTTCGTATCAGTACCCATACTGGGATGGACAATATGTATGACATCTACAGAGTCATTGTGATTGTCCATGTTAGAATCAATTCCATGTACATCACTAGTATCAATGCTCCTGGTCTTACTCACAGTACCCATATCAGTAATACTTAGATTAGGAGTGTCATTGTCATTTATCCTAATATTATGTTTAAAGCCCGAAATATCACCTTTCATACGCTTTTCAATATGCGTCTTGTTTACTGTAACATCCCTATGATTTGTATTTTCCAAGTCAGATTGCTTATTTAAAGAGTTATTATCATTGTTGTTATAATTAATTGATCGTTGTACCATTTAATTTTGTCCTTGGACATGCCTCGGCCACATAAAGACATGGCCTTGCTTAAAATCGTTGATGTCCCTAGTAACTTTGTGTCGTTTCTGTTGCAACAGTTTGCGCTCAAAAGCAGAAACACTGTCCAACAGATTATCGAACGATGACTGTACAAATGCCATTGGAAAGTCATTAAACAGGGTCTGTTGTTGCATATTAATATTGTCTATTAATTTGGCTTCCTCCGGAAGGAAGACGTCTATAAGAAGCTGTAAGTATTTGTGACTTACCTCTATATTCAGTCGCTGCCAATGTGCGCATATTGAAAAGCGTATGAAAGGTGATATTTTGGGCTTTAAACATAATATTAGGATAAATGACAATGATAAAGCCTGTAGCAATAATGACACTCCTAATCCAAGTATTACTGATATGGGTACTGTGAGTAAGACCAGGAGCGTTGATACTAGTGATGTACATGGAATTGATTCTAACATGGACAATCACAATGACTCTGTAGATGTCATACATATTGTCCATCCCAGTATGGGTACTGATACGAACTTATACCCAGAAGTACATATTGTTAAAAACAAACCTACTTCCACTGGCGCTAATGGGGAGGTTGTTGTCAGACCCAGAGAGGCCAACATGGACAGGTCCTTCACTAATGCTCTGTCTTTTCCCTTACCTGTTCGAATGGAGAAAGGCCTGCAAAGAGGACGCTCCCTAAGTAGAGGGAGACAGAAGAGGAAACTCTTAGAGGAGTTTGCAACACAAAAAACTCTCAAAAAAATATGGACCAACAAGCGTTAGTTTATAATTTATCTGATATTATACTTACCTCTGAGGACATTCAGCTCTTGAACAAAGGCCTGAACTTTATTTCTAAAAATCAGAGCAGACTAGTTGACACTATTGTTGATTTAAGAATCTTTTGCAGAAATGTCATGCTAAAGTTCCTTTATAAGGATACTAACATTAATGCTCTACAGGATAATAAATTTGTTTTTAAGAATTTAAGTGATTTTACACCAGTCCACCCCCCCCCTCCCCTTATGGAAGCCTATCTTAAATTAACAGAAGATGAATTGTATAATTATTATGGTGGTAGAGACACTAGACAAAAATTTAAAACAAGAGATAATCTTTCATATAAAGAAAGGCTTTGTTTGAATAAATTACAGAATGACTCTAGTATTATCATTAGACCTGCCAACAAAGGCATAAAATAGTTATCTTGAACATGTCTGATTATACTAATAGCATGACTACTATGTTGCAAGATAATTCTTACGAAATTGTCTCTCTAGAAAGTGTATATACAGTGATTAACTATGTGAGACAATCTTTGCATGATATCTTTAAAAGTAAATTAATAGATAAGAATCTTTATGAGTATCTGAATATCTTACATCCAGTCATTTCGGTTATTAATGGCTTGCCCAAAATACATAAGGACCCTCTTGATCCACCGATGAGACCTATAGTCTCAGGTCGTAGTTGGCTAATTGAGCACCTCTCTGTATTTATTGAAAAACATTTAAAACAAGTTTTGTGTGACAACATTACAGTATTAAAAGACTCCAGACAATTTCTTATTGACCTCTATGACCTCTATGAATGTACTAAGCATATTGGTACAACTACTGGTTATTTATTTGTCACCTTAGACGTACAATCTTTGTTCACTGTCATTCCCAATGACTTAGGGTTGACTTATGTAATGGAATATTTAAAGGAACATAGTAATTATTCTATGGTTCTAATAGATTTGATAGTGTATTTTCTGGAGTTGGTTTTAGAGAATAATTTCTTTATGTTCATGACCACTGTTTACAGACAAAAGGAGGGCGTAGCAATGGGCACACCATGTGTCAACAGCTACGCAAATATGTTTCTTGCATACTTGGAAGAACATGTGCTCTTCCGAGAGGAGATATTTAGGCAGCATGTAGTATTTTATCGGCGTTTTGTCAATGACCTTTTCATTTTATGGGATGGTTCTATTGCTAGGATAGCAATGGGGCGATAATTTGACAGATTTGAGTAATTACCCCCTTTATGTAGTGGGATAATGAAGGACTTCTTCCAAGTGCCTGGGACATATGATTCTGTGATTGAGCTGTTTATAAGAATACTGACTGGGTAGGCTATAGACTCCGCAACAAGCTTAAGGTATTGAGCAGGAAGATTGTCTGCTGAATTAGAACTTGATTTGAGTTTTAGAAGTTATTTATAAGGTAGACCAGGTAAAGTGAAAAGGCATGAGTAGAAGTAGTATGAGTAACATTAGTACTAGCTGTACTTACCTGAGAAGTATTATAGGTGGAGGATTGGTTTACTGAAGGTGAAGCATGAGTATCGATTGATAATAGGTTAGAAATACTATCAATTAAGTGAAAGTTAAAATAAGTGGCAACTTCAATAGGAGATTTATCTGGGAGAGGGCTAGGATTTTGTTTTGTACCTGGTTGAAGAAGTGAATTGATTGATGACCAGAACATTTTTAAATTGTGAGAGTTATTAAATTGCTAATAGGTTCATAGATTCATAGGTAGGTACTAGGCTATCGGCCCAAGGGCCTACGCAAGCCTAGCCAACAAGGTTCCCTGGCTTACGCCACCCAAGAAAGTTATTTTCCTGTGCCACTGATGAGCAGAGACACAGAAGTGATCCCCGGGGTGTATTTCCTATTTCCCATCCACTCATCAAGATTTTTCTTGAAGAGTGCTAATGAAGAACTTTGCTTGACATAGATGGGTAGCCTGTTCCAGAGTATGGGAAGTCTCTGGGATAGGAATTTATCCCTCCAGCATGTCCTGTTTATTGTGGTGACAAGGTTTAGATCCCTAGAGTGTGTAGCTCGGAGGGATTGGGATTTCTTTAGGTGTAGCATGTCCAACAGCTCTGGGTTTGACATAGCTTTATATGTTAGGCAGAGATCACCTCTGAGTAGGCGATATGCTACAGAGTAAAGATGGAGTTTTTTGAGGCGATCAGTGTAGGGCATTTGTTTGAGTCCAGTAATCCTCTTTGTGAGGTACTTCTGTGGCCTTTCCAGCTGCTGCTGCAGATGTCTTGTGAGGTACATTCCAAAAGGGGCATTGTACTCTATAATGGGTCTAATGAGTGATGAGTAGAGGGTAATGATGACCTCTTTTTTCCTGGACGAGAACCCTTTTATGATGAGGTGTGCCACGTAGAAGGACTTCCTGACTACTGTGGCGATGTGACTATGAAAGGAGAGACTACTGCCCAGCTGGGTCCCAAGGTCTCTTATCATGCATTCGGTGTTAAGTAGATTGCTGCCTATGTGGTAGTTCATGGGTACAGAGTTTTTACCAAAGGGGATGACACTGCACTTTTTGGCATTGAGCTTGAGGCCATGGCTCTGGCACCAGGCATCTGTCTCAGAGAGGCCCTTCTGTAGGATGTTCATATCATTTGGGGACTTGACTATGGCTCCTAGTTTGCAGTCATCTGCGAACTTCATTAGCCAGAGGCCTTCTGTGTTAGCCTGTACTTCAGAGAAGTAGATACCAAACAGGAGCAGTCCCAGGACGGCCCTGTGGTACTCCACTTGTCACTGGTTTGAGGTCAGATTTGGAGTCTGCAACTTTTACAGTGTGGGTTCTATCAGTGAGCCAGTTGGCAACCCATCTTGTGACATAGGGATTTATGCCTAGTTTATTGAGTTTAGCTATAATTCCAGAATGGGGGATGGTGTTGAAAGCCTTGGCGAGGTCAAGACAGGCTGTGTGAACCACTTTACCCTCATCTACGGCTTTGGTGACTGCCTCAAAGAAGTCGATCAGGTTCAGGAGGCATGATCTGCCTTTCACAAATCCGAACTGGGTGGGATCCAGAGTTTGGAGGTTACCAATGTCTTTGTTTATGAGATCCATGATGATACGTTCCATGGCTTTGCAGACCAGGCTAGTCAGGCTAATAGGTCTATAGTTCCCGGGATCAGTGGTGGCTCCCCCTTTGTGGAGTGGGATAACTGTTGCTGTGTGCCATTCAGTGGGCACAAAGCCTGATGCAAGGCTATTATTGAACATGGTGCTTAAGTGGGGAGCCAGTTCATTCTGAAGTTTGTGTAAAATGCAGCCTGGGATGTTGTCCGGTCCCATGGATGCTGTGTTTCTGGCTTTAGAGAGTGCAGCTTTCACCTGCGTAGTTGTGATTACAGGGACTCTGCATTCTTCCTGTATAGATATGGGCCCTTTAGGGTGTGAGGGGGGGTAAAGTTAGCACTGAACCTATCTGCCAGGATGTTGGCAATATCAGTTGGTTCTGTAATTTTCATGCCTTTGTGCTGTAACTCAGAGCAGATTTGGGTGTTGCCATTGAGATTCTTGACTTAGCTATAGAATGCTTTGTGGTTGTCCTTGGAATTAGTGGCAATTTTATTTTCATAGCTAGCTTTGGAGGATCTTATAAGGGATCTCAGCTTCTTACTGAGGCTGACCAGGGAGCTCCTCCACTCATGGGATTTTACTCTCTTTTGCAGCAGTTTCTTCCTTCTGTTGTACAGTTTGTTTATGGCAGGGGACCACCAGATTGGCTTCCTTTTTTTGGAGGATAGTGTCTTGGTTCTGTTTGGGATAGCATGATCCATGCACTCATGTAGGTGCTTATAGAGTGCATTTGTGTAGGATTCAGCAGTTGTAACTGTATTGTCCATCTGCATGGGTTTCATGAAGTTCACTACTTCTGTCTTAAGAAGCATGAAGTTGGCTTTGGAGAAATTTCTTACTGTGGTTTCCTTAATGGGGGTTGGGGGTGGGATGTGGATATCGAGCGTGATTACCTTATGGTCGGATCGGACCAACGAGGAGTTGACTTCAGGTGTGGAACATCGGTCACTCTTGTTGGTAATGACCAGGATATTGGATATAGGATATTGTTGCCCCTGGTGGGGGTGTGGATAAGTTGATCTAGGGCATTGGAGTTTATGAATTCCAGAAAGCGTTGCGCTAAGGAGTTAGTACATGAGTAGTTTTCCCAGTTAATGGTGGGGTAGTTGAAGTCACCCATTATTAGGGTGTTTGGTTGAACCCTAATGTTTTCCAGTACATCAAGAAAAGAGGAGTGGGAATCCTGGGGCATGGTGGGGGATCTGTAGCAAGCTACAATTTGGATTGCAGTTTTGCCAAGAGTTAGTTACACTTGGATAACCTCGGATGCATTATGCTGAGCAACTAGCCTGGAGGTGTGGATATCCTTAATGAATATGGACACACCCCCACCTTTGGTGTTTCGGTCCAGGTTAGATGGCCGAAAAGTGTGGTATGAGTTATAGCCTGGTAGTGCAGGGGTGCTCTCTGGAGACTTGAACCAGGTCTCAGTCACTGCACAGCAACAGGTATACTATTGCTTTTTATCAGAAATGGTGAGCAGTTTAACTTTATTTTGTAGTTGTTTATAGTACTGTAAATTGCTTTATTTCTTAGGGACATTAGTTGCTTGGTGGCACCTGACAGCCATAGGCCATGATTAATTTTGATTCTTTTTTTCTGAGAAAGAACTAGGCTGTTAAGAATGTTTAAGAACTGTAGAATAGTGCGTGTGTCTTGTACCTTTAAGAAGCATTTCAAAGACAGCACGTGTGTATAACTAGCAAGTACGTGCTAGCTTCAGTACCATTTTGAGAGTGCAGCCAGAGAGTGAGCATGTATGAGTGTAATAACTAGTTTTTTATAAGTTTACCTAAGCTAAAGTTATTAAGCCTCAATCCTGATGTTTGTACATAATATAGCTCCTTGAACAGAACCCACATATGTTCGTCTGCTTTATCCTGATCAGACGAGTGACATGGTGCTAGAACCGGGATTCCAGAGGTTTCTTTTTAAAGCTACGAGATGCAGAGTTAACAGTGAAGGTAAACTAAATGAGCCGAGTACAAAAAAGGGCCAGAAACAAACCAAAGGTAATGAAAACTTGCACAAATGATTTATTTATTAAAAAAGATAAAACGGAGCATTACAAGGGCACAGAATGCATTATTAAGCAAGTGAGAGGCACAAAACGTTTGTTAATTAAACAAAATGTTTGAAATTAAGATATTTTATAAAACAATTATGAGAAAAGCACATAAGGGGTTTGGAATTACCTCAAAATTGCAAAATGAGCATGTTTAAAGTAAAATGAGCACAAGAAAAGTATAATAGGTATGGACAAAGATGAAACGAGCAAAATGAATATAATAAGGGCAAAAAAGGCACATTAAGTATAAATAAAGCAAGGTGATTGCATGTTTTTTTGGCAAAGTACTGTTGTTTTGGTATAACTACTGTTTTGCATTGCTAGAAGCTATTCAGGGCATAACTAGAGTTATTTGTAGTATTTCAAAGTGCGTAAAAGTGCTTACAGTGTGTGCTTATTGCTGTGCATATATTCCAAAGAGTTTATTTGTGTGAAAAGTGCAACTATTTCATAAAGTACAGTCATAATACAGCCATTTAAAAAAGTTTCTTGTTCTGGGTGTGTCTATTCACAGAGTGCTGCCATTGCAGAGTGTTTCTTGTACTGTAAAGAGTTATTTAGCAAAGTACAGCCATTTTGGGAAAGTTTCAGTGTGCTGTGTAATGTTTATTTGCAAAGTACAGTTACTTCAAAATGTTTTTTACTCTGAGGTTCTTCTGTTCAGTTTATTCACACAGTGTAGTTATTTTGAAATGTTTCTTACACTGATAAGAGGTGATTTTTTTACAGCACAGTAATTTCAAAAGTATTCTTGTGCCTGGGAGGCCACCTTCGCAGCGCTTACTTATTCACAGGCTTGTTGTGCTATTGGGCATAGTTACAAGTACTGGCATAAAATGCTGGCATATGTATATGTGTGTGTGTCCGTGCATACTTGCAAAAGCCTTCACTTGTATCTGTTAATATGGCAGAGGCATTTCTCAGACCAAGTCTACTTTTATTTGATCAGAATATTGCAGAGAATTGGAGAATATTTGAGCAAGAGTAAGATATTTTTATACAAGCAGCTTATTCTGACAATGATGCATGCATTGAGTTATTCATTTTGCTAAACCTAGCTGGGTCAGAGGCTATTGAAAGAGAGTGTTCATTTGTGTATGCACCAGTAGTATATGAAGGAGTAGGGGAAAGCTGTCATATTGTTCTACAGGCTGAATCAAGGGAGGACCCCAAGTGTTTGAAATGCAAATTCAGGGAAATGTGCAGCACCCAGACAAATATTACATTAGAGAGGCATTTGTTTTATACAAGAGACCAAAAGCTGGGGGAAATGCTTACAGCTTATATTACTGACCTGAGAAACAAAGCTAACGTGTGCAGGTTTGGTGACGTAAATGATGAGTTGATAAAGGACAGGCTTGCGTGTGGTATTGATAGTGCTGCAGTTAGAAAGAATTTGCTTTGTGACAGTAATTTAATGCTGAGCAAAGCTACTGAGATTTGTCAAATCCATGAAGTTACGGAAAAGGCACACAAGTATGCTTGCAAGTGATAAGAGCATGGTTTCAGCAGGATCCAGAGCAAATGTAGACAACATGCAACATGTGGTAGCAGAAGCAGGCCTAAGCACATGGCAGTTGTATCCCCTGCAAGTGTATCAGGTAAAACCTGTAGTTTTCTAGCAAGTTCTAAGTCTAGTTCAGTGAAAAGGACATGCTCATTGCAGTACAAAGGTGAGTCAGCAAAACTCAAATCAAGCTTTATTGTTAACTGTCACAATTGTGGTGCCAATCATGTGTCTAAAAGAGAAAAGTGCCTGGCATTTTGTCAGCAATGCCACATGTGTAAAAAATGGAACCATTTTCAAAAGTTTTGCAAATCAAGTAAACCTCTCACATTTATAAAGAAGGGTCACTGAAAAAGCAGGTTGATCATATAGAGAGCTGCAACCCTACTTTCTACATAGATGCTGTTTCAGTAATTGGTGAAAAGGTTGATGCAGTAAATTTGTTGGCAAAGAATGAAATGTTTTGTACTGTCTAGATCAATGGTAAACCTACCAAGTAGACACTGGTTCAAAGTGTAATGTTATGTTAGCAGACACATTTGCTAAGGTGAGAGCTGGTGAGCAACCTAATGTGGATAGTTGTGCGAAACGTGTTTTTTATGGAGGTGAAGAAATTCAAACTGAAGGTTCAATAGTGCTTGTTATTTGTCCAGGAACTGCTACAGCTTACTATTGTATGTAGTCTGAAGACCTGTGCAGTCATACCTTCACAAAGACCAAAACAGATAACCGACAGCAACACAAAGGAAACACTGACAAGTACTGTCACCACAACCTGATTTTATTGCAGGATTAAGTGCTTTCGTAAAGATTGTAACAAAACTTCCTCAGAATCCATTGAATATGTTCACAAATCCCTATTAAATACCCCTCCCTAAAACTCACATGATCTAAAACTCCAATCACTTCAATTCATTAATTAACTAAATTACAAAACACTTAGTATAATTCAATATACTTTTAAATTCTGTAGTATATATAACATATACAAATCTTTAATATTATCATACTAAACCTATATTTAATCTAAACTGTTTATTAAAGAAAACATTAAACTTTGTAGGGCATAAGTTTAAAGTGCTAGAAATGGACACAAATTAATTTAAGCCTGGTGATATGCAAGCATTCTAACAAATCAACCCATGGGCCACTTAGAGGATTTTTATATACAGTGTCTAACCCAAAAAATAGAAATTCATGATTAGGGTACATCACCACATGCTTATATAATGAGTTGTTTAATTGTCTGTTTTTTATATCATTCAAATGTTCGTATATTCTATCTTTAAATTTCCGAGTGGTTTTCCCCACATAGAAACTCTCACATTTCCTGCATGTAGCAAGATAAACAAGGTCTATGGACTTACATGTACAATGAAAGGGAGTGTAATAACACCTGTTTGTTCACTTCTGCACTTCCTCCTTCCAATATATATTTACACTGGGTACATGTCCCACATTTAAATGTACTGTTTCTCTTATTGCTCAATTCCTCCATCTGATTTCCACTCTTCAGTATTCCTTTTAGGGAACTCCTCCTCTTAAAAACCACTCTAGGCTTGTATCGCACCAATTCATATAGCTCTTCAAAACACTGGAAAATTTTCCAGTTGTTTTTTTAAAATCCTACAAAGACCTTCATACTCTTGTGTATAAACAGTTGTGAAGGAACAAGAAACATTCTCGTAATTTTTGTTCCTCCTTTCAACTCCACTAGACATTTGATTAGACCCAAGTATAGGTATTATGTTTCCATTCTTTCTTTTACCAGAAGCTTCATCTAAGATTTCATTAACTAAGTCCAATGGGTATCCCCTGGCCTCAAACAACTCCATTAAATGTTTACATTCCTTAACAAAACTACTGTCTTCTGAAATCATTTAAGCCAGTCTGACAAACTGCCCCTTAATTATGCCTTTTTTTTTTTTTTGGTGTATAGGATGACAGCTATTATAATGCAAGAAACTATTCGAGTATGCAGCCTTGGTAAAAATAGTGCTCTGAATGGTCTCTTTCACAGGATCTTTGGACACCAATACATCTAAATAATCAATACTATTCTTACTATATTTGTATGTAAAATTCAAAAAAGATGTAGTGGAATTCAAGTATTCTACAAATGTTCTTGTTTCAGTCTCACACGCATCCCAGGCTATAAATATATCACCCAGGAATTGTGTATACAATTGCCAAGGGGGAATATTTGATCTGTTAAAAACAAATTGTTTCTCTCACTGAAGTAACACTATATTGGCAAACACAGGGGCACAACATGCCCTCTTCGCTTCTCCCCTCTTTTGATGAAAAAACTGACCATCCATATATGCAAAGTTGTATTTTACCACTAGCTCCAACAAGGTACTCAGCACATTCATTTCATTCTGGTCAAATACCCCCAGATTCATTCAAAAAATCATGGAACATTTCTATACCCTGGTCTTGTGATATTGCATTAAACAAATTTACCACATCAATTGTAACAAAAACTAAATTTGGACTATATTTTACTGATCTTAATTTTGACAAAAAAATCCCAGGAATCCTTGCATAAATGTGCATAGTCATTCAACAAACCTTTAACTTTTTCATCTACGTATTTAGCTAGTGGATGTGTAATGGAGATCCTAGCACTAACAATGGGTCTCATCGGGGAGGCCAGATAAACTTTTATGAATTTTAGGAATGCCAAATATGGGAAGAGCAACAGAAAACTTTACAGTTAAAAAATCAAGGTTCTCTCTTGTCATTTCACCCTGTTCAAACATGTCCTCTAAGAAAAAACATATTTTACTGCAGGAAACATTAATAAAATTAAGAGACGTTTCTTCATAATATTCCTCATCGAACAAAAATGCATGCATTTTACTGGAATAATCAACTTTTGTCATGATGACAATGCCTTCTCCTTTATCGAGCTTCATAACCCTAATTTTTTTTCATTCTCAATCAATTCCTTTAGCAATTTGAATTCACTGTATGACTAATTGTTGTTGGGGGCATACATTTGTTCTGCTGAATAAATTCCCTAAAATTAAAATCACACATTTTTTTCAAAGATCATAAAAGGTAAAGCTAAGGGTGGATTAAACACACTACTCCTACGTAAGACACTTAATTCATGGTTACCACTTGTGTCTTTTTACTTTTTGAGAAAAAGTTTTAAATTCAAAAGCAAGTCCTGTATTCGTGTGTGCACAGTGGGCACAAATGACGGCCCTTTACTTAATAGTTCACATAGTGTTTTCTCAAATATAACAGTTGTAAAATAATTAATTTTAAAGTCATATGAGTTGTTAACCATTATTTTTGGGAGGTTTTCTACTTCTAAAGTTAAATGCTCAGCTGTTACTAATTCCTCTGTCTCCGATTGTACTGAGTGCTCCACTGTTTCTGCCCTCCAAAAAACTTCTGATGATTTTGTGAATCGTACTGGTTCCCCTGATGTTGGTAAATGTTGCCATTTGTAGATTTGTTGTAGTTCCTTTGATTTTATTATCCTTTTACATCTCCTCAGGGGGTTCTGTTCTAAATGGACAGCTTGCATCACTTCCTCATCATCCAAAGGGTCTTCCATATTGCTTCAATCATTTTGGTCTAATCCCCACCTCTCTTGTGTGCCTTTTGGCTTAGGGTCAGCTCTGCCTTCCTGATATTCTTGGCAGTTGCGTTCAAGCTTCTTCTGTTTTCTTTTTTTAATGTCCACCACTGATTTATCAATTTCTTAAAAAATGCTGTTATATTCATCGGAATGAATAATAAACATTAAGTCTTTTTTAATGGTTTGGTCAAGTTTGTCTGCCTCTTTCTTAAGCTGTTCAATGGTGGACTGATTTTGCTTTTTCAGCACCTTCAAGAGTTCCACCCCCTGCTTGTTAAATAGTTCAATTAATTCAAGATTTAAGGGGGAACTCGCTACTAGTACATTGGGGTACTTCCAAATTCCCAGAACCTTCAGAACCCTCTCTGAGTTAATACATTCAAAGAAAAAGGCATTTTCTATTTGTAATTTGCAGCATCGAAAAAGCACATCTTCAAAACTACTACGAGAATCACGGAAGGTACCTCTCCTGTTGTTAACTCATTCATTCTACTAAAGCTCAAATTTGTTTGTGTAACTCCAATGGGCGAAGCTAAAATTTTTGACAGAAATCATTTTATGTCTTACATTCAAAAAAAATGTTCATTTTTTTATTTTTGGAACCATAATAAAAGTAAAAATGGCTACCTAATGGCACAGCTATTTTATAGTAGTAGTATTTTATAGTAGTCTTCTAGGGTTTTACTTTTTTAGTCTGTCATAAGTCACAGTCTATTACACAGTAATTATTATTATGTATTACAATTTATTTTAGCAACTTAGCAACCTTATATACACAGCTACTGTCACAGGCATTTTTTACTGACTTAGCATGAACTTTCTTAAGAGCTGAGATGTCTGTGTTAGAGGCTAAGGGTTCTGTATTTAGAAAATGAAAGTATATTATTTAAAAAAATTTTATAAAATATCTTTATAAATTAAATTCATTAAAAACCATAGTTAATAAAATATTACCTGTACTTGAGTTTGTCATGTGTAGCTTTTAGCTTTATATTTTTTTAAAATTTGTTTAAGATATATGTAAGAAAAAATTTATGGCATATGATACATATGAATATTTAACATCTCACATATGTAGAGATGTTTCCAGTTGATCTAACTGAGTTAACATGCTGTAAATTGAATCCAGATTGAAAACAAGAGTTCAATGATGTATTAACAGAGACATTCATACCACAATCACTGTTGACACCCCGGTGAGGTGAATTAGCAGTTCTTAAACATACTGGCATGTTCCAATAGCTCATATTGCTTTGCACAGCATTTGGAGAGGTTTCGTTATGTTCTGTGCAGCCATTGTTGGGTCTCAGAGACAGTTTGAGAATGAATTTGCTTTCCTTCACCAAAGAAGTTCATCATATAACCACATGTCTCAGTCCCATTTGTACTGATACTACTTTTTCAGAGTATGCTGATGTTTTCAATGACAAGTTAGGCAAACTCCCAGTGGTGTATTCTATGAAGTTAGACCTAGAAGTCAGTCCGGTGGTCAAACTGGCATGAAAAGTTCCAATAGCTGTGCAGAATAAAGTCAAACTTCAGTTGAATAAAATGGTTCTGCAAGGTATAATTTGTCCAGTTACAGAACCTACTAAATGGGTGTCGTCCATGGTAGCAGCCCACAAAATAGGCTCAGACAAAATCAGAATATGAAACCAAATAACAAATTCCAAGGCTTCAGGCACACTAATCCTGTGTAATAAAGATGTAAAAATCACTTGTAGATTAAAGAAAGAGGCTTCCTTAAGGCAACTTCATCAGATTTATCTAAGGAAGGCAACGAAAAGCGCTTAGTGTGCCTGAAGCCTTGGAATTTGTTATTTGGTTTCCTGTTTTTGCTCAAGTTTGTGAAAATCAGAATATGCACTGACCAAAGACATTTGAACAAAGCATTAAAGAGACATCATCATCCTATGCATACAGTCGAGGTAATAGCAGCCGTAATACCAAATGCCACTGTTTTTTCTGTCTTGGATGCAAAAAGTTCATTTTGGCAAGTGATAATTGATTGCAGATCTTCATTACTGACTACTTTCAGTACCCCATTTGGAAGATTCCTCAGGATGCCATTTTAAATACATTCTGCAAGTGAAATCTCTTAGTGTGCAACGGAGCAGATTTTTTCGGGTTATCCTTGTGTCATAATAGTAAATGATTTATTGGTTGGAGGCAATGGTGAACAGAGCATGACAGAAACCTTAAGAAAGTTCTAGACAGAGCACGTGAAGTGAACTTGAAGCTCAATCCTCTGAAGTACAAGTTCAGGCTACCAGAAGTTACATATGTAGATCATTTATTTACTAGCACTGGCTTGAGACCAATCCTGTCCAAGCAAGCAGCCATTCTTTAGATGCCAGCACCAGATAATGTTCAAGCTCTACAACGTTTTTTTGGTATGGTCAACTATTTAGGCAAGTTTGTACCAGACTTCAGTGAGTTGACTCCACCTTTGACAGAGGTGACATGCAAAAATGTTACATGGTTTTGATTGGAAAAGCACCAGAGAGCATTTGAAGACCTTAAGCAGAAAATTGCCACCCGCCTACATTAAGATGCTATGATGTCAATAAACCAGTCACTCTTTCCAGCGATGCTTCAAACTTTGGTCTTGGTGCAGTTATTCTTCAAGATGGAAGACCAGTAGCCTATGCATCTAGAACTCTTACCCAAATTGAAATGCAATATACTCAAATTGAAAAAGAACGTTTGGCAATAGTATTGGCATGCTCAAAGTTCATGATTATATTAATAGACAAGTTATTCAGATTGAAACTGATCACCAACCTCTAAGGTCATACAAGGACTGATCCAGTTTTGCAAAAGCTCAATCATTACATTAATGTTGGATGGCCATCAAAGCAATCTAGTGTACCACCTGAAGTGCAAATTTATTTTTCTTACAGAGATGAGATGTTGATGGAGGATGGCATTATTTTCAGAGGTCCTAAAATTGTTGTTCCTGCTTCCTTACAATGTGAATATATCCAGATTTTGCATCGTGGTCACCCAGATTACAAATCTACCAAAAGAAGGGCAAGAGCACTAGTATTTTGGCCTTCTCTAGCAATAAGATATTGATAAAGTACTTGTTCAGTGTGCAGAAGTATTAAACCACATTTCAAAAAGAACCATTGCAGCTAAGTCAAATTCTTAAACTTCCTTGGCCAACAGTAGCCCACTGATATATTCAAATGGAACAATTAGCATTTCTTAGTGTTGGTAGACTCTTATTCAAACTGGTTTGAGATCAATTTACTACTTAACCTAACGTCCACTGCTGTTATCACCAAGTTAAAACATCATTTCTAAGTGCATGGTAGTCCACACAAAGTTATTTCTTACAATGGTACCCAATTTACCAGTCAGTTGTTTCAGAAATTTGCAAAAGAATGGGACTTTGTACATGTTACTAGTAGTCCAGAATATCCACAGTCAAATGGACTATCTGAACGTGCAGTACAGAGTGCAAAGCAATTACTATAGCAATTACTATAGAAATCAAAGCATGATAATACTGATGTCTTTTCAACTTATTCAATCTCAGAAATATACCCTGTGATGATTTACTTGGCTCGCCTGCTCAGAGACTTCTATCTAGGTAAATCAGAACAACACTGCCTATCAGTTCCTGTTTGTTGAGGCCTAAAGCTAAGGACAACAACAAACAAAGGCCAACTATTCAGAAAATGTTCTTTCCAGAAGTCCAGCTATGATAAATCAAGCAAATTTCTACATCCATTGAAAGAAGGAGAGACAGTGAGGATACAAACGGCGAAAGGTTTCGAATGGATTGGTCAAGTAACAGGTATATCTGCCGAGCCGAGATCCTACTTCGTAGAGTCTGAGGGTGTGGAGCACAGGACAAATCACAGACATCTTCTTTCTGTATCAGAATTGATATTACAGCATTGTTCCTGTGATACAGACTCTAGATCTCAGAGCAATCCAGATGATGTTCCTGTTGCAGCATGTGTCTTAACTTCTACTTCCATTTCTGAGGATGTTCCTGATGTCCCCAAAGTTGAATATTCAGCAGAGACAGTCCCTAGAGACAGTTCTAGACCTAGTTCTAATTTCTATGTCACATGATTTGGTCATATTTCCAGACCTAGTGTGAAATACACAGCAACCTGGACATAATTGTCTATATGTATTTAGATCTGTATAATTGCACGACAAAGAATTATGTTGCATTAATTGCATGTCAATTGTTGTCATCGATAATGCATGACCATTTCTTAAAGAGGGAGGATGTAGAATAGTATGTGTGTGTGTGTTGTATTTCAAGGACAGCACATGCATATAAATAGGAAGCACGTGCAAGGTTCAGTGCCATTTGGAGAGTGCAGCCAGAAAGTGAGCATGTATGAGTGTAATAGCTAGTTTGTTTATAAGTTTACCTAAGCTAAAGTTATTAAGCCTCAATCCTGATGTGTTTGCATATAATAAAGCTGCATGAACAGAATAGAACACACGTATGTTTGTCAGCTTTATCCTGAGCAGATGAGCAACAAGAATGTGGTATTTAAGTAATATATACCTTCAACAAAACTGTTTTTAGGATAGGCCAGTTAGCAGATTTTAGTATGTGTAGAAGGGACTTTAGATTAAATTTTGTTAGGTTCCAGACTGATTTGCATAAATACTTCTTAAGAGAATTTTTAGGCATTCTGATGGCAAAGGAGGGTAGGTGGTCACTTAGTGTGCTGGGAAGGGTGCTTGTTTGTATAAACTTGTTTGGGTAAGAAACTAGGATATCCAATATGGATCCTTATTTATTATATGTATCATACCTTGTAGAGGACAGTATAAGTTGTGAGAAATTAAAGAGGTTAATAGAGGTAGTGGGAGAGACTGATGTAAGAGTTAGCCAATTTCTGTTAACATCACCAAGAATAATGTTTCATAAGAGATGTTATCTGTGATCCAAGAAAGGACTTTTTCAAGTATAGGGATTTTCTGTGCTGGGGGAATGTAAATAATGACTATACATGGGTTTTTTGAATTATTCAATTTTAGGATGGGAATAAGTGGCTCAGCATTATCAAATTTTGAGATGGAACCAAGGTAGTTTGTAACTGTGAAGTAACTGTTGTAAAGTAATGTAATTCCACCATTTTTGTGTAGTTTTTCTAGTCTCTTTAAGTTATATCCTGGAGGAAGCACTTTGGTATCTTTTATCTTAGGTTCTTGCCAAGTTTCACTGGCAGCTAAGAAATCTGGAGTTTGAAGTGCCACACAGGCATGAAAGTCTGAGATTTTGTTACAAATGTAAAAGGTAAGGGTAATAAATTTCAGATTTTTACTTTGGAATAAGTTCACTGTGATGTGGGAAGGATGAGGGATAGGGGATGGGCCTGGGTTAGAGAAAGAAACAGAGGTAGGGGATGGGCCTGGTTTGGGTTAGGGGAAGGACCAGGGGTAGGGGATGGGCCTGTGTTAAGGGATGTGCTTTGGTTAGGGGAAGAACTAGGGTAGGGTATGGGCCTGGGTTAGAGTGAACATTGCCAGAGAGGGAAATAATTGAAATATAAGTGGTAAGTTGTGTGAATGAAGGAAGAGTTTTTTTCAAGTAATATTGAGACTTAAAGAATTTAGAACTTTATTTTAAAAGTTTGATTTTAGGAGAGTGTAATATATGTGCTTGAAAGAGACCTGGTGATATATTAAAGAAACTGCTAGTGTTGTCAGAGAATGTTGTATTTGATGTTATAGAAGTGATTTGGGTATTCACAGTAGGTGTATGGTAGGGTGTTTATTAAAGAAAAAGAAAAGATAAAGAAAGGGAAATGATGAGTATTAGTGATGGGGGACATGGTGTTGGCTTGTATGTTGTATAGACAAAATTAGACAAAGCTTCTTTTCTGAGAAAGTGATAAAAAAAGAAAAAAAATGGTAGAAGGTAAGTGTTAAAGTGAAAGAAAGAGACTGAGACATATATTATAAAATTGAGTTTAATGTGATTAGCAAGAGATGTAATGTGATGATATAAGATATGGTGGATATGTGAGGGAGGCAGGTGATGATGTGTATTAACAGAATTGTTTTAACTGGTTAAAATGGAAGTAGGAGGAGTATGGGAGGTATAAAGCTGAGAGTAGTGGGGGTGGTTGGGATTTGGGAGTAGGGTAGGGGAGATGAGTTAGCCTGATTGCAATGAGGGCAAATGGAGTGGGAAGAACTCAGTTGAAACTGCAGATCAAACTGGAAAAGAAACAAAGAAACAATCAGTAAGGAATTTCTGATGTCCTTGTTTTAACAGTGCAAGTGTGTAATGTTTAGAGTAGGTATTGGGTAGTATGCTAATAGTAAGTACTCATTTTTTCAGACCATGGAGAAACACAAGCTGAAGAAAAGAGTGATTATGGTTTGCAATAAAAGTGGGAAAAAGGAAAAACTAGTATTATCAGAACTACAGTATGGAAAAACATGGTTAATGCTAGAGAAATAATGCAGACAGGAACTAAAATAGACAAAAAAAATTACTTAGAGGAGGAAAAATAAGAAGGTGGAGACTATCAATATGTAAAGAAAGATGGGGAGCAAATAATGGGTAACTAGTGTATCCCAGTGATGAGCAGACAAAGCCAAATTACAGGTAACAAAAATAGTGAAGGTCATACAGAAAATACAACAAAACAAAAATACAGCAGCATGTTGCAGGCAGGTTATGGAAGCAGAAGGGTCTGAGTTTGGTTCATAGGTTCATAGGTTCATACTAGGCTATCTGCCCTAGGGCATTTATAAGCCTAGCCAGAGTGTGTTTGGCTTTCGCCACCCATTTTAAATGAATTTTGCTATGCCCTTTTTCGAGGTTAGTATACTGTGTCTCTGTCTAACAGTGACACAGAAGTGATACCCGGGGTAAACCTATGATCTCCCATCCACTCATCAAGATTCCTCTTGAAGAGAGTCAATGAGGGACTCTGCCTAACCTGGACTGGGATTTTATTCCAGAGTGAAGGGAGCCTCTGGGTTATGAATCTGTCCCTCCAGCATGTCCTATTTATTTCAGTGCTGAGGTTCAAGTCTCTCGAGCACGTAGCTCGATGGGATTTGGATTTTCTGAGGTGCAGCATGTCCATTAATTCCGTGTTGGACATGGCTTTATATGTCAGGCACAGATCGCCTCTGAGCAGGTTGTATGCCACTGAGTAGAGCTGGAGTTTCTTTAACCGGGCAGCATATGGCATCTGTTTGGAGCCCTTTGATCCTCTTGGTGAGGTACTTTTGGGGTCTTTCCAGTTGCTGCAGGTGTCTGGTAAGGTACATCCCAAAAGGGGCATTGTACTCAATTATGGGCCTGATGAGGGATGAGTAAAGAGGCACGATGACCTCCCCTGATCTAGATGTGAATCCCTTCATGATTAGGTGGGCTATATAAAATGTTTTTCTAACCACTTTGGCCACGTGGCTGACAAATGAGAGATTGCTATCAACTTGGGTCCCCAGGTCCCTAATTACTTCTTCTGTACTTAATGGATTACCACCTATGTGGTAATTTGTGGGCACTTTGTTTTTGCCAAAGGAGATGACTATACACTTTTTGGCGTTTAGCTTGAGGCCATGGCTCTGGCACCAGTTGTCTGTTTCTATGAGGCCCTTTTGGAGGATGCTTGTGTCGGCTGGAGAGTCGATTATGGTGCCCAGTTTGCAGTCATCTGCAAACTTGGTCAGCCACAGTCCTTCCATGTTGGCCTGTACCTCCGAGAAATATATACCGAACAAGAGAGGTCCCAGGACTGAGCCTTGTGGGATGCCACTTGTAACTGGTTTGGAGTCTGACATGGCTCCAGCAATTCTAACCATGTGGGTTCTGTCCTTGAGCCAGTTTGCAACCCATCTAGTGACATAGGGGTTTATATTTAAGCTGGTGAGCCTATCTATAATGCCCGAGTGGGGTATTGTATCGAAGACTTTTGCGAGGTCCAGGTAGGCTGTGTGGACCACCTTCCCCTCTTCAATGGCCTTGGTGACCATTTCAAAGAAATCAACCAGGTTTAAGAGGCAGGATCTGCCCTTAACAATGCCGAACTGGGTAGGATCCAGTGTCTGTAGGTCCCCAATATCTTTATTTATGAGGTCCATGATGATCCTTTCCATAGCTTTGCAGACCAAGCTAGTCAGGCTTATGGGGCGATAGTTTCCAGGGTCCGTTGAGGCACCACCTTTGTGGAGAGGGACCACTGTTGCTGTACGCCACTCTTTGGGTACATATCCTGTAGTAAGGCTGAGATTGAACAGTAGTTTTATGTTTGGGTTTAGCTCTTCTTGGAGTTCATGTAGGATGCAGCCTGGGACACCGCCTGGTCCCATTGATGCTGTGTTTTTGCTTTGGAGAGGGCGGCTCCCACCTGAGCATCTGAGATGTCAGGGGCAGCACTCTGCTGGGATACATATTTGCCCTTTGGTGGGAGGGGAGAAGTTTGCGCTGAACCTGTCAGCTAGGATGTTGGCAATGTCTGTGGGATCAGTGTATTTTTGTCATTTTGGACTAATACTGAGCATATCTGGGAATTCCCACCCAGGTTCCTAACATAACTAAAGAAAGCCTTGTGATTATCCTTAGTGTCCTGTGCAATTTTTCTCTCGAAGCTGGCCTTTGACGATTTTATGAGTGCCCTTAGTTTTTTGCTAATACTGATCTGAGATGCCTTCCCTTTTTGGGATTTTGCTCTATCATGTAGTAGCTTCCTCCTTCTATTGTATAGTTTGTTTATGGCTGAGGTCCACCAGACAGGTTGTCTGCCTTTGGAGGATTAGGTCTTGGTTTTATTTGGGATTGCATGATCCATGCATTCCTGAAGGTGTTCATAGAATGCATTTATAAAGGATTCTGCAGTCTGGGCCGTATTTTCCACAGGCCCGGGGCTTTGAAGGATTCCACCTCGGTTTTGAGGAGTGTGAAATTTGCTTTAGAGAAGTTTTTCACTGTGGTTTTCAGGGCAGGGGGTGGGGTCGGGATGTGAATATCCAGTGAGATCAGTTTATGGTCTGATCTTACCAGTGAGGGATACACTTCTGGTCTGGAGCATAGAGTCCCCATGTTGGTGATGATCAGGTCCAGTATGTTTTCCCCTCTTGTGGGAGTGGTAACAAGTTGTTCCATAGCATTTGAGTTTATGAATTCTAGGAACCTTTGGGCAAGGGTGTTGGAGCTAGAGTAATGCTCCCAATCTATGTTTGGGTAGTTGAAGTCGCCCAATATAATGGTGTTCGGAGAGACCTTCATATTTTCCAGTGTTCTCAGGAAGGCCGAGTGGGGTTCCTGGGTTTGGGAGGGTGGTCTGTAGCAGGCTATAAACTGGAAGGCAGTTTTACCCACTGTTAGTTGCACATGGATAGTCTCTGATGCTTCGTGCTTTGCCACCAACCTGGAGGTGTGGGTATCTTTGATGAATATCGATACTCCCCCTCCTTTTGTGGTTCGGTCCACGTTTTGGGGCCGAAAAGCATGGTATGAGGTATAACCTGGTAGTGCTGGGGTGCTCTCGGGAGTCCTGAACCAGGTTTCTGTTACTGCACAGATATCGATGTTCTCCATGCTAAGGAGAGTTTCGAGTGCGTGCATCTTGAGGTTTAGACTTCTAGCATTGAGTAGCATTACTCTTAGTTTCTTATCCCTTGTGATACCTATGGAGGTGGGTTTGTCTTTTGAGCCTTGCCTAAAAAGGCACTAAGGGGTAGCAAGAGCCTTTGCCAATATCCGAAAGCCCAGGGTGACAGGTGCAAGCCGTCCCTAGCAAAGCATCGTGGCTTGTCGTGCATATCATCCCAAGCTGACAGGCATTGATCCCCTTTGAATGACACCAATACTTAAGCCAATTGTTGAAATTGATCATCTTGTCTTCATATTGTGGCATCATTCTTGGTGAGGGTAAGATGCTACTCAAGGTCAGGGTCATACCAGCCTGGGCTACATGCTCAGAGAGCTCCTCTATGTCTCTTTTCATGTAGTCCAGGGAGGTACGTCTCAGGTCATTCACACCAGCATGGACAATGACTGAGTCATATTTGTACTTGCCTTGGAGTGACCTGAGTGCTTGTGTTATGTGGCGGATCTTAGCGCCAGACAGGCTGCTCACCGTGACCTTCTCCTTGTTCAGCCTGGTGAGCGGGACGTCAGTGTGCCTGACGATAGAGTCACCTATTACAAGTGTATCAGGTGTGTTGTTTAGCCTTAAGGGCTGTGACTGTTCAGCACACTGGCTTTGTGAGATATGTGTTGCACGTGTTTTGTTTTGGGATAGCGGTTGCTTGGGTGTCTGCTTTGGAGGTCTCTGCTGCTTAGGCAGATCTTTATTTAGAGCCTCCGAGTATGTTTTTGTGTGATTATGTGTTTGGTTTGCTGTCGTGGTAGGTCTATGTGAGACTGGAATTGTAGTGAGTGTGGTTTCCTTCTCCTCCTGACTGGTTATGCCAGTACTGAGTTGAGAGAGCATACCCTCCAGTTTGGCTATATGGTTGCATCTCTCA
The DNA here is from genome assembly GCF_019279795.1 of Protopterus annectens. Classification (NCBI taxonomy): domain Eukaryota; kingdom Metazoa; phylum Chordata; order Ceratodontiformes; family Protopteridae; genus Protopterus; species Protopterus annectens. The sequence goes on from NC_056748.1 coordinate 97,403,251, forward strand.
CATGTGTTGGAATTTGTTGGGAGGAGGAGAGGGTTGTCTGTGTACATGAGGCAGTTGTAACATTGCCTCAAGATTCCCATATTCACCAGCTGGACTGGAGAGGAGATTGACAACTGGCCTTTGGACATGCTAGAATAATATTGGGAATTCCTTTATAATTGAAAACAAGGGCCAATGGGGAGCGAGGGTGTAGTGCTTTTAATTTTTAGTGCTGACTTACAATTGCTTTAGTGAGCAAGTGCCAGGTAACAAGTGCAATGTGTTACAGGTAACTTAAATACAAAAATGACAAACAGTAACTTTCTTTCAAGAGAAGCAAGGAAATAAGTACAGTAAGCAATGCAGATATCACTAGGGATCCACAGAAGCGCTGAGAAGCCATGTTTTAGGTGGAATTAGCGTTCCAGGGAAATAACAAGCATACAAACAAAGCTAGATTCAGCAGGCCTGGATCTAGTCTATGCTACAGCAAACAAGGTGTACCAATTTCAGTAAGATACAGTTCAAATATTCAGGCACTATAAACCTTTAACCAGAAATTCCCAGCTCAGAAGGGCAGAGTCCAGCCTCTCCTCCCACAAGAGTGCAGACCACGAACCTTCTTAATGTAAAATAACTGGCCTGAAGCCCAAGTGCTTAAACCAGAGCTAATACACTTTAAGAATAACAGACACTGAGCTCTCAATCAGCAGTTCCCAACTTAAAAGGATGAAATCTACCTGTCCTGCCACCACAGTGCATGCCACAAACCTTCCTAATGTAGAACAACTGGTCTGAAGCCCAAGTGCTTAATCCAAAAGACTTAGAATGATAGCTACACTTTAACCAAGTTACTACCAAGCAGCAATAAATACAACTGAATACTTTAAATAATGCCTCGATTAGTGCTCAAGTTATACAAACAAAGCTAGATTCAGCAGGCCTGGATCTAGTCTATGCTACAGCAAACAAGGTGTACCAATTTCAGTAAGAAGAAATTCAGATCTGCATGCACTATAAGCCTTCACCCAGAAATTTCCAGCTCAGAAGGGCAGAGTCCAGCCTCTCCTCCCACAAGAGTGCAGACCACGAAACCCTCTTAATGTAAAATAACTGGCCTGAAAGCCCAAGTGCTTAACCCAGAATTAATATACTTTTAGAATAACAGACACTGAGCCCTCAATTAGCAGTTCTCAACTTAGAAGGATGTAAGCTACCTGTTCTGCCACTACAGTGCAGACCATAACCCCTCTCAATGTAAAACAACTGGTCTGAAGCCCAAGTGTTTAAACTAAAAGGCTTAGAATGAGTTACACCAAGCAGTAATAAATACAATTGAGAACGTTTAAGATGACGCAAAAGCAAAATAAAGTAGGAAGAAACACAAGTACAGTAAAAGCAGAAGATTTTTTTTTTTTTTTTTTTTTTTTTTTTTAGAAAAGTAGCAAAAGCAGTAGTAAATACAATTCTCATGCAGTGCAAGCTGGCACACTTGAATATGTAGCAATATTAGTCCACACACAGTTTGAAAAAATGTAATTAAATTAAAAAGGACTAAAAGCAAGTGCAGAAAGGGTTTATTAGGTAGAATGCGGTAAAGAGATGTCCTGGGGGAGTGTCTTAGATCAAATCTACAGTGGGGCGGGCACTGCAAAACCACCAAATTTAAACTACAACCAAGAATAGGGAGGGGGGGTGGGGGAACAGTTTCAACACAGATGTAAGGAATGTGCAAATTATAAAAAATATATATACTGTTTTCTATAGATTTGCAGAGCAGTAAGACACAGATATCAAGCAGACAATTTAGCTCTATAATACAGAATAACACAGAAAATATACTCAGCTCTATAAACTTGAAGATAGTTCTGTAAGGCTGTCTCTCAAACTAAGGTTCCAGTTTGAATACAGGTTGTTAATTAAAAGGAGACACAGCACTAGCTAAATTATATCAGCTGAAAGACAAGGCAGGAAATGAGGGGGTGGGGGACAGTTTCAACACAGATGTAAGGAATGTGCAAATTATAAAAAAATATATACTGTTTTCTATAGATTTGCAGAGCAGTAAGACACAGATATCAAGCAGACAATTTAGCTCTATAATACAGAATAACACAGAAAATATACTCAGCTCTATAAACTTGAAGATAGTTCTGTAAGGCTGTCTCTCAAACTAAGGTTCCAGTTTGAATACAGGTTGTTAATTAAAAGGAGACACAGCACTAGCTAAATTATATCAGCTGAAAGACAAGGCAGGAAATGAGGGGGTGGGGGACAGTTTCAACACAGATGTAAGGAATGTGCAAATTATAAAAATATATATACTGTTTTCTATAGATTTGCAGAGCAGTAAGACACAGATATCAAGCAGACAATTTAGCTCTATAATACAGAATAACACAGAAAATATACTCAGCTCTATAAACTTGAAGATAGTTCTGTAAGGCTGTCTCTCAAACTAAGGTTCCAGTTTGAATACAGGTTGTTAATTAAAAGGAGACACAGCACTAGCTAAATTATATCAGCTGAAAGACAAGGCAGGAAATGAGGGGGTGGGGGACAGTTTCAACACAGATGTAAGGAATGTGCAAATTATAAAAATATATATACTGTTTTCTATAGATTTGCAGAGCAGTAAGACACAGATATCAAGCAGACAATTTAGCTCTATAATACAGAATAACACAGAAAATATACTCAGCTCTATAAACTTGAAGATAGTTCTGTAAGGCTGTCTCTCAAACTAAGGTTCCAGTTTGAATACAGGTTGTTAATTAAAAGGAGACACAGCACTAGCTAAATTATATCAGCTGAAAGACAAGGCAGGAAATGAGGGGGGGGGGAACAGTTTCAACACAGATGTAAGGAATGTGCAAATTATAAAAATATATATATACTGTTTTCTATAGATTTGCAGAGCAGTAAGACACAGATATCAAGCAGACAATTTAGCTCTATAATACAGAATAACACAGAAAATATACTCAGCTCTATAAACTTGAAGATAGTTCTGTAAGGCTGTCTCTCAAACTAAGGTTCCCTTGTGATACCTATGGAGGTGGGTTTGTCTTTTGAGCCTTGCCTAAAAAAGGCACTATGGGGGTAGCAAGAGCCTTTGCCAATATCCGAAAGCCCAGGGGTGACAAGTGCAAGCCATCCCTAGCGAAGCATCATGGCTTGTCGAGCATGTCATCCCAGGCTGACAGGCATTGGATCCCCTTTGAATGACACCAATACTTAAGCCAATTTTTGAAATTGATCATCTTGTCTTCATATTGTAGCATCATTCTTGGTGAGGGTAAGATGCTACTCAAGGTCAGGGTCATACCGGCCTGGGCTACATGCTCAAAGAGCTCCTCTATGTCTCTTTTCATGTAGTCCAGGGAGGTACGTGTCAGGTCATTCACACCAGCATGGACAATGACTGAGTCATATTTGTACTTGCCTTGGAGTGACCTGAGTGCTTGTGTTATGTGGCAGATCCTAGTGCCTGACAGGCAGATCACTGTGACCTTCTCCTTGTTCAGCCTGGTGAGCGGGACGTCAGTGTGCCTAACGATAGAATCACCTATTACAAGTGTATCAGCTGTGTTGTTTAGCCTTAATGGCTGTGACTGTTCGGCCCACTGGCTTTGTGAGCTATATGTTGCACGTGTTTTGTTTTGGGGTAGCGGTTGCTTGGGTGTCTTCTTTGGAGGTCTCTGCTGCTTAGGCAGATTTTTATTTAGAGCCTCTGAGTATGTTTTTGTGTGTTTATGTGTTTGGTTTGCTGTCGTGGTAGGTCTATGTGAGACTGGAATTGTAGTGAGTGTGGTTTCCTTCTCCTCCTGACTGGTTATGCCAGTACTGAGTTGAGAGAGCTTAGCCTCCAGTTTGGCTATATGGTTGCATCTCTCACACATGTGTTGGAATTTGTTGGGAGGAGGAGAGGGTTGTCTGTGTACATGAGGCAGTTGTAACATTGCCTCAAGATTCCCAGATTCACCAGCTGGATCGGAGAGGAGATTGACAACTGACCTTTGGACATGCTAGAATAGTATTGGAAATTCCTTCATAATTGAAAAAAAGGGCCAATGGGGAACAAGGTACTCAAGGGGAGTTTGTGAGGGTGTAGTGCTTTTAATTTTTTAGTGCTGACTTATATAATTGCTTTAGTGAGCAAGTGCTAGGTAACTTAAATGCAATATGTTACAGGTAACTTAAATGCAAAAATGACAGACAGTAACTTTCTTTCAAGTGAAACAAGGAAATAAGTAGAGTAAGCAATGCAGATATCACTAGGGATCAACAGAAGCACTGAAAAGCCGCGTTTTAGGTGGAATTAGCATTTCAGGGAAATAACAAGCAAACAAACAACAAGCATACAAACAAAGCTAGATTCAGCAGGCCTGGATCTAGTCTATGCTACAGCAAACAAGGTGTACCAATTTCAGTAAGAAACAGTTCAAGTATGCAGGCACTATAAGCCTTTAACCAGAAATTCCCAGCTCAGAAGGGCAGAGTCCAGCCTCTCCTCCCACAAGAGTGCAGACCACAAACCTTCTTAATGTGGGATAAAATCTTTTGGTTCTGGTGATTATTGGTGCTGTAACTGTGGAAGGGAGGTGGAGACAAGTCTTATACCTCTGAACAAAGGCAGGGAAACAAGGAATGAAAGGTGAGTTTAGGTGTTAAAAATGAATACAGTAATTGTAGGAATAGTTATAAGTGCAGAGAGAAGGTAACAAAGAGATGGACTGGAAAGAGTAGAGCATAGAGAGTGTTGGCAAAATAAGGCCTATAAGAGGATTAACAGCAAGTAGCCATTAGAGAGAGTTAAGACAAGGTAAATGTTAGTTAAGTGCTAACTCTGCATTAGTTACCTATCCTAAATAAAAACAGTTTAAGAGCAAGTCATAATAAAATCAGTAGCAGAAAGCCAGAAACATGGTATAAATAGTCATAAAAATATATCAGCAATTAATTCACATGGTACAAACATATTTAGATGTGATATGGTGCTCCACAAAATGCTACCATAGAAGTGAAATAAAGACTATGTTGCTATACAGTCGCTAAAGCTTAAACAGCATAATCACAAGTTAAATGTGTTTAAAAGGGGAATGAAATGTAGACTATCTTGAAATAAACTCGCTAATGCTTAAAACAGTGCATATGCAAGTTAGAAGCAGCTTAAAGGTCTAATAACCAAACATTAGGTAAAATGCAGTAGAAATCCCCCCCCCCAACAAATAGCAGGAACACTGAAACAGTACCATAATTAGGCACTTGCACATCACCACTACAGATTATACAGCACAAACTATGTTGAAAGCCATTTCAAGGCTAATAATTGAACATTAGGTAAAAATACTGTAAAAAATGCCTGAAACATGGCAGAAACAGTGAGGTAGAACTTTAAAAATGGCACTCACACATCAATGCTAAAAGATGAAAAGCACAAAGCATTTAAAACCACAGTAACTTTTCACTCTCTCACAGTCTTCAAACTATCAGCCTGTATTTAAAAGACAATAGCTGCAGGCCTCAACAAAGCCTTAATTCCATCTTTGCACCACAGTTACTTCATTGTATTTAATGTCACTACTTGAATAGTCTAGTCTGCTGTCTCCAAACCATGAGCGTTTTCACCTTTGCTGTTCTCCAGATGAGGAGCTGAATTCTTGATTCCAGCCCTCCTTGCTACTTTGCTTTAAGCCTTAATTGGTAGTCAGTGCCTTGTTAAGTAACCTGTTCATGAGAACCTTCCCACACTACATAAAGCAGCACGTATTTTAACTTATTGCTTTCTACAATGGCATAGTCATCAGGAAAGCAGATGTCCTGTGTATCCTGTAACAGAAGATTTCCCTGTATTTGTGAAATGAGTATACTCATCACTATATTCAAAGTCTAATTTCTGAAGACCCGGTAAAGGTACTTAGACACCTATAAGATGAAATCATTTCTTAAGCATGATAATGAAATGGTCATCATGGGATGACTAGAGCTGGAATTAAGGAGTGCTTGCAAAAATGAAAAAATAAAACATATTTCCTTGTTTACACACTAAAGATGCAAAAGTAATATTTGATATTGCCATGTTGGGAGTGTTGTATTCAAGCAGTGGGTGTTAGTAGAAAATGACATTAAAATATAGTGGGAAATGTGAAGATATTCTGAGGTGTGTGTGTGTGTGTGTGTGTGTGTGTGTGTGTGTGTGTGTGTGTGTGTGTGTGTGTGTGTGTGTGTGTGTGTGTGTATATATATATATATATATATATATATATATATATATATATATATCTACTTCATATTGTTGACATTTCAGAATGTCGATGACCATATGGCCAAGACCATATGATCGACATTCGAAATGTCAACCATTAAATAAAAAAAAAAACACAACAAAATCTTACCTTCACTCTGCTAGTAGGGGGGCTATGCCCCCCTGCAACTCCATGGGGGGCTCCACCACCCACATTCCCCAGAACTTAAATATACCAACTCCAAGATCACACTACAGTGAGGGAGATGGAAATCTTTCCATTCCGCACTGTACGGAGATGCCAGTTCCACATGGTTGACATTTCGAATGTCAATCATTTGGTCTCGGCCATATGGTCTTCAACATTTTGAAATGTCGACCATGTGAAGGGGACCCATATATAGATATATATATATATATATATATATATATATATATATATATATATATATATATATATATATATATATATATATATATATATATATATATATATATATGTATATATATATATATATATATATATGTGTGTGTGTGTGTGTATATACTGCTAAGCAGTTCTGACTATTGCCAATGTTTTCATAACTGCAGTATTTATTTATTTTTAATTATTCAACATTTGTTAACCAGGAAAGTCCAACTTGGAACATAACCATTTTTTCAGTGGATGCCTGGGGAGAAACACTCCAGATGCATGTCGTTGTAACATTAATCTCATAAAAGCCATATGACCTACAGGTGAGCAGATGGTGCCATATTGTACAAAATGTTAAGGCTCTCAATGTTGCCACTGATATTTGCTGTCTAACACAAATGATTTTGTAGATTAATATTGCTTTGAAATACTATACCATTATTACATGCTTAATTTTCCTAAATTTGGCAATACCAAAAAACATTGATATTTTATCCCCATTTGTTATTCATCATTGGAAAGTTCTTCAACAGGCAAACACCTGTCTCACTGATATCTTAGATCTATCTAGCACACTTAGAGAAATAACCCCATGTTTGTCCATAACACCAGTATTTTTTGGCAAACAATTTTTTTTTCTTTCATAAATATACAGTGTAAAATCAGTATCAACAGAGAGACCTTTGACATTAACAACAGTGTATTGCTCATTGTCTATGAAAAAGCTATGTTATTTTACATTTTTGGAACTCACACTATTTATCACATAGTATAAATCTAATGAAACTTTTTCAGTAGAGGATTTTGGAAAGCACTCTCAGAAATGAAGCAGTTGTTTGACTTGAAGTCCTCAGGATGCAAATATGTTAACTGGTTTCCTGCTTTTCAAGATTAAATGTGTTATAAGATGCATTAACCCAATTTCCAGATCTCTTATAAAAAAAAAATATATATATATATATATATATATATATATATATATATATATATATATAGGCTTAAATAGTGTTTTATTATGCAGCATGATGTGGCTATTGGGTTGCTGATGTGTCTTTGCAATCAGTAATTTTGGTATTTACTTTAGCATTCAGGTACTGGTTCAGTGTCACAGTATAAATCCTTGGAGAGTGCAAAATTGCTAATAGTGGGCAAAGTTCATCCATTTTCTCCACTGTTGTGTGATCTCAGAGTTGAAATATTTAAGTAGGAGTGCTGTTTTTGATGTATTTTCTAATTTAGCTAAGTTTTCAAAATGTTGTGTTTGCATAATATTGAGAAGTTAAATGAGTGATTTTTCGAAGTTTCCGTATAAACCCACATCTATCTGTTTATCTCTCTATCTATCTGTCTATCTAGTTGTCATTCATTTGGTTTTGTGGAAATATAAATGAGCAGCACCACAACACAAATATGTGGCTGTACATGCGTGAATCACATTTGATTGAATTCAAGCTTAGTGTTGGTACAACAATCTAAGTGCATCTATTTACATACACACACACACACACAGACACACACACACACACACACACACACACACACACACACACACACACATATATATATATATATATATATATATATATATATATATATTTGTCATTAATTTGATTTGGGTTAGAGTTAGGGATACATAAGAAGACAGATTTAGTGTTGTGCCTGTTTAGTATTGTGTGTTTTGTGTCATTTTTGTCTTGATTACTGGTACTTGTAGGGATAAAATTGTTAGTAATATAATGTGTAGGGTAAGGGCAGGGATACAGGAAGGATTAGGATTAGCACTCATGAGTAACTCTAACCCTAATTCTACCACTATTCAGATAATGCTTAATCTGGACTTTGTACCAAAATTTACTGGCATTGAGAAAGAAGGTACCAATGTTTTGTGATTTATTTTGTATGACACGCGTTGTCAACCATTGATGATATAATCATTTATTTTTGTTTATTTTTTCTGGCATATATATCTTTATTTTTTCTGGCATGTGTATCCATCTGTCTATATCTATCTGTCTGTGTGTATAGTGATCATATGCAGTGATCCCATTCTGGTGAATCACAAACCAACAGATCACTAGAATAGATCCTACTATCAGTCATTTGCAGGGGGCATAGTATTTGTAGGCCAATGAAGTAGAACTCAGTGAAAGGTGATCTTCAAGTGCCATATCAAACAAAAAAAGCCTGATCACCCAGCATACAACATAAACCACAGAGATGCACACACACAGGTGCACACAAACACACGTACACACGCACACACACACACACACACACACACACACACACACACACACACACACACACACATACACACACACACATACTCACACATTATCTATCTATCTATCTATCTATCTATCTATCTATCTATCTATCTATCTATCTAAAACAAATTCACATAAGTACACACAATTTTTTTCTCAAATGATATTGTATATGACACATATGACAAAAGCATAAAAAAAACTACATCATCATTCTTAACCACTTTAAGATTCCTCTTGATGTGGCAGTTTACCTTTTATCAACATTTCAAATTATAATTTTGGCTACTCTGGGTATGAAAACTCAATTTACTAATCAAATATAAGGGGTAATCAGTTGATAAATATATAATCCGTTATTGTCAGTTAACAAGCTGGTTATAAGGAGTACACTATACAGGCTTTGCTGTATTCTGGGCTGTGTGTAGTTCCTGTGTTGGCCATTGCCTTACTTGGATAGAAGGATGTTTCTGAGCTCACCAGTGGGAGTGGGGAGCCTTGAGCAGCCTATCTGTCCCTGGGGGAAGTGATCTCAGCACTTGAGCTGTAATTCATTGGTTGCCTTGGACCATTTCCAGCTCTTTTCAAGTTCCCTGTATAAAAATCCGCCTCAGGGCGTTTTAGCAGCGGTTATACAGGTGTAAACTATTCTATACAGGTTTTAACTTTTTTTTGGCTCCGCCAAGTCTGCTCTTCAAATTTTCCCTTAGAAACTCTATTCAGTCTATCTAGCTGTATATATCAGCACTTGTTTTTCGGAACTTCTATCCCTAGCAAGCACTCATAAAAAAACCAAGCACTCTTACCCTAAAGTAAGCACTACAGGTATCCACTACCCCTGTGAATATCCACTTCCCTTAAAGGCACAACACTCCTTAAAATATTCTAGTATGTCGAGTGGTAGACCACTAGCATCCTCTCTTGTTCAGCTGGTTAATCTGGGACTCTTAAGACAATGTTACAATTGTCTCATGTACACAGACAACCCTCTCCTCCTTCCTACTAACACATATACTTGTGAGAGATGCAACTATATAGCCAGACTGGAGGCTGAACTCTCTCAACTCAGGACTGGCAAGACCAGTCAGGAAGAGATGGTACCCACACCCAAAGCAAAACCAGTCACACATATAACCACCACCAATGCAAACCAAACACACAAAAACACAAAGACATACTCGGAGGCTCTTGTAAAAAACTTACCAAAACAACAGAGGCCTCCAAAGCAGACACCCAGAAATACACCCCCACAAAACACAACACCTACAACACATACCTCAAGCAACAGGTGTGTCACACATTCACAGCCCCTAAGGCAAAATACTATGCCAGAGACATTAGTAATAGGTGACTCTATAGTCAGACACACCGATGTTCCACTTACCAGGCTGAATAAGGAGAGGGTAACGGTGAGCTGCCTATCGGGGCTAGGATCCGCCACATTACACACGCACTCAGGTCACTCCAAAGCAAGTACCAATATGATTCAGTCATTGTCCATGCGGGTGTGAATGACCTGAGACGCACTCCCTGGACTACATGAAAAGAGACATTGAGGAGCTCTCCGATTATGTAGCCCAGACTGGTATGACCCTGACCCTGAGCAGCATCCTGCCTTCGCCAAGAATGATGCCTCAGTACAAAGACAAAATGATCAGTTTTAACAATTGGCTTAATCACTGGTGTCATTCTAGGGGATCCAATGTCTGTCAGCCTGGGATGATATGCTGGACAAGCCACGTTGTTCGCGGGATGGCTTGCACCTGTCACCACTGGGCTTCCGGATACTGGCCAAGGCTCTTGCCACCCCATAGTGCCTTTTTAGGCAATGCTCAAAGGACAAATCAACCGCCATAAAAACAAAAATGGAAAAAATTAAGGGTAATGCTGCTCAACGCCAGAAGTCTAAATCTCAAGATGCAGGCACTCAAGCACTTCTCAGTATGGAGAACATCGATGTCTGTGCAGTAACTGAAACCTGGTTCAAGGCTCCTGAGAGTACTCCAGCACTACCAGGCTATACCTCATATCATGCATTTCGCCTCAAGTTCCAGGCGAACCACAAAGGAGGGGAGTGTCCATTTTCATAAAAGACACCTACACCTCTCGATTGGTGGCTGCTCATGAAGCATCAGAAACCATACAAGTTTTACTCACCATAGGTAAAACTGCCATACAACTGGTCGCATGTTATAGAACACCCTCCCAATCCCAGGAATCCCATCAAGCATTCCTGAAAACACTGGAGGATATAAATGTCACACCAAACACCATCATATTGGGTGACTTCAATTACCCCACCATAGACTGGGCCCACTATTCTAGCCCTAACACCCTGGCCCAAAGATTCCTGGAATTCATAAACTCAAATGCTATGGAGCAACTGGTCACCTCTCCTACGAGGAGAGATAATATACTTGACCTGATTATCACAAACATGGGGTCCAAATGCTCCGCACGGATATAAACCCTTCACTAGTAAGATCTGATCATAAACTGATCACGTTGGATGTACATATCCCACCCCACCCCAGAACAAAAGACTACAGTGAAAAACTTCTCAAAAGCTGACTTTGAGCTCCTTAAGTCGGAAATGATATCCTTTAAGCCTACTGGGTCAATGGAAACCACATCCCAAAATGCTGAATCCTTCACAAAGCCTTCTATGGACATCTCCAGGAATGCATGGATCAGGCAATCCCAACTAAAACCAAGACCCTCTCCACCAAGGAAAACGCCGGTTTGGTGGACCCGCTATAAACAAACTGTACAACAAAGAAGGAAGCTGCTGCAGGACAGAGCCAAATCCCACAAGGGAAAGGCTTCCTGATCAGCACAAGTAAAAACTACGCCTCTCATAAAAACATCTAAAGCAAACTTTGAGAAAAAGATTGCCAAGGATACCAAAGACAATCATAAAGCCTTCTTCAATTATGTCAGAACCTTGGGAGGAAATTCTCAGATATGCTCTGAGCTGGTACACAATAACAAAAATTCACTGACCCTACTGACATTGCCAACATTCTGGCAGATAGGTTCAGTGCAAATTTCTCCCTCCCTCACCCCTAAAGATGAAGTAACTATCCCTGCTGAATGTAACCTACCTGTCATCACAGACACACAGGTGAAATCAGCACTCAACAAGGCAAAACACAGCATCTATGGGACCCGATGGTATCCCCGGTTGCGTGTTACGTGAACTCAAGATGAACTAAACCGCCCTAAGAACTTTATTCAATCTTAGCCTCACTACAGGATATGTACCTGAACACTGGCGCACAGCAACAGTGGTCCCACTCCACAAAGGGAAATTCAACTGACCCAGGTAACTACCGCCCATAAGTTTGACCAGCCTGATCTGTAAGGCTATGGAAAGGATCATCATGGAACTCATAAATGGCGACATTGGTGATCTGCAGACCCTTGATCCCACACAGTTCGGTTTTGTAAAGGCAGATCCTGCCTCTTAAACCTGGTTGACTTCTTTGAGACAGTCACTAGTGCCATCGATGAGGGCAAGGCTGTCCACACTGCCTATTTGGACTTGGCTAAGGCCTTTGACACAATACCACACTCTGGCATCATCGACAAGCTCAGCAGCCTAAATGTAAATCCATATGTCACAAGATGGGTAGCAAATTGGCTAAAATACAGAACCCATAAGGTTAAAATTGCTGGAGCCATGTCAGACTCAAAACCCGTCACAAGTGGTGTCCCACAGGGCTCAGTCTTGGGTCCACTCCTATTCGGCATTTATTTTTCAGATGTGAAAGCAAACATGGAAGGATTATGGCTGACAAAGTTTGCAGATGACTGCAAACTGGGCCATAGTGGATTCACCTGCTGACACACACATCCTACAGAAAGGTCTCACTGAAACGGACAACTGGTGCCGGAATCATGGCCTCAAACTTAACGCCAAAAATGTATAGTCATCCCTTTGGGAAAAACAAAGTACCCACAAACTATCACGTAGACAATAACCCACTGAATACAGAAGATGTAATCAGAGACCTGGGGACTCAAGTCGATAGTGACCTCTCCTTTGACAACCATGTTGCCAAAGTGGTCAGAAAGACTTTCTACCTAGCCCATCTCATCATGAAGGGATTCTCATCCAGATCAAAGGAGGTCATTGTACCTCTGTATTCCTCCCTCATCAGGCCCATGATCGAATATAATGCTCCATTTGGGATGTATCTCACCCGGCACATGCAGCAACTGGAAAGACCCCAGAAGTACCTCACCAAGAGGATCATAGGTCTAAAACATGTGCCTTATCCAGCTAGATTAAAGAAACTCCAGCTCTATTCAGTAGCATACCGCCTGCTCAGAGGTGATTTGTGCCTAACATACAGGGCCATGTCCAACCAGGAATTGATGGACATGCTCCATCTCAAAAATCCAAATCCACCAGAACCACACGAGCTAAAGATTTCAACCTCTGCACAAATATGAATAGGACATGCTGGAGGGATAGATTCATAACACAGAGGTTACCCATACTCTGGAACAAAATCCCAGTTCACGTGAGACAGAGCCCTTCATTGGCACTGTTCAAGAAAAATCTCGATGCATGGATGGGAGATCGCAAGTTTACCCCGGGAGCGACCTCAGTGTCACTACTAGACAGAGGTATAGTTTACTAAATAATGGGGTTCCACATGTGTCACTACTAGAGAGGCGCAACTACATAGTATGGGGTGGCGTAAAGCCACATCACTGTTGGCTAGGCTTGTAAATGCCCCCGGGCAGATAGCCTAGTACACTACTATGAAACTATGAAACTATGAAACTAGTCTATAACATAAATGAGATTTCCATTAACATGTTAAGACTGATGTTCATTTTAGTTTTATAGAGCACTATGCTCCAATACTCATGCCACATTGTCATTATCTATCTGTCTATTACCATTTGCTGAGTTTATATTGATGTTATATAAACAGGAAGCAGTCTTCTGCATAATTTGGCCAGTTTTGAAAAAGAAGAGATAATAAAGTAACTACCACTGTACGTATCCCTACAAAAGTGAGGTTTGTAATTTGGTAATTTGGGGATAGTTAATACCAAGTAGCTAGAATTCTGCTTCAGGTTGTGGGAGTATGGGTGTATGCAAAGCCCAAGAAATCTCATCAATAATGAAATCCCATAATTGACTTCTTTTAGGACAACTCCATAAAGTATGTAAATAATCATCCTTTTCATGTTCAATGTGCCAGCAATCTGGTCTTAATTGTTGGCTATTACACATTCTGACTTCTGTTAAATGCTAGAGATATAGCAATTTCACGTATGTAAACCTTGGAAAATGAGGTTACATGTTGTCCTTAGTCAAGAGGAGACATTTATTCTATTCATTTGGAGTTATTGAGTTATTTAACATGATATTCCATTTCTGGAAATTATTAATTAGTATATATTGGGGTCATATATATGTATGGAACAAAAGTGCAATTTGAGGGATGTGGTGCTTTGCCAGGTCGAATGCTTTGATGCCATTTTTTCATATTTAGTTTGTAGATATATTCATTTTTAATAATAGTAGATATAATGCAGGACCTTAACTGTAGACATTGTCACCACCTGGCTGATAATTTTGGATAGGATCTTTTAATATTCTACAAAGTAGCAGGAACTTTAACAAGGTGATCCCAAATGTCTGATATATAGTGAATAACAACTGTGATCCAGTTTTGCTTTACTATATATTTTCCCACTATCTCTACTGAGCAATAGTTCCAAATTTTGGAAAACAATGAACGTTTTGAGTATCTTTGCTTTGGGATGCTCAGGATATTAGTATCAACCCATATATCTAACCACCCCGTGTCCCATATTTTGTGTTTTAGTAACTAGTCTTCTGGGGACTTGAAGAGTTCTTAAGAAAATTTCTGATTGTAGCCAAATTGATTTATTTATTTGTCTTGCCTGGATGTAATTTTTTTTCTGGAACTGTTTTACCATAGCCTAAGAAGTGACGAAATCCAAACCACCCTTACTCATTGGAATATACATCTTTTTCCTGCTAATTCTAGTTTTTTGTTGGTCCCAGATGAATTTTGATATTAGTTTCTGAATATTTTCTATATGCGTGATAAAAATTGCATTAGGTAGCTGTCTAAGTACAAATACAATCTCAGTAAAAATAAACATCTTGGAGAACTGAATTCGATCAAGGAAGTGCAGTTTGCATTTTTTTCCATTTATGTATATTGTTTTTTTTATATTTTCGGTTATATGTCTCATGTTGATGTGTATTAGTGCTTGCACATGCTAACCTAATTTAATACGTAGACATGTGACCTGCCTTATAACAAGGATGGAGTCAATTAATGTGGTTTCTCCTATATAATCGGTATTTAATGAAATGGTAAGAATATTGATTTGTCTCTACTAACAAAGAGACTGAATATCTTGGTGAGTTAATCAAGGGAGTGCAGTACTTTGTAAATTTGTCTTCTAGGATTATTTAGCCAAATCACACAGTCATCATTGAACTAAATTGTAAGAGGATTGATTGTAAAGCTCAGTTGTTGTCAGAAGGTTCCATGTTGCTCATAAAAACCTTTATTAATGGTGTTGGATGTTAAAATGAATAATAATGGTGAGGGGGGCAACCTTATCTGGTGCCTCTAGATAAAGCAATTCATTGTTATAGTACCTTGTCAGAGAATATTTGAGCTGAGAGGTTATGGTATTGCAGTTGTACCCATTCATTAAATTTATCAGGGATTTTATAGTATCTCATCACCTCCTAAATAGCTTTTCAGGTCAATTTATCAAAGTCTTTCTTAAAGATGATCAGAAGAAATCCAATTTTAAAATTGTTCATGAGTGCCGGTTTAAGTATGTTTAGAGATGTTCTAATTTCATAAGGCCTCCAAGCTTTTCTTTGGTGAAGACTAAATGATTCTCTGGGATGATTGGCGATGTAATGACGTCCAGCCTAGTTGCCAGTATCGTGGAGCATTATCTGAAGGTAAACTCTGTATTGCCTTAACCACTTCCACATTGATAAAGGGTGACTGTAGGTAAGCTAAGAATTATTCCAGGATGCTGAAGGGTTGAGCGTGGTGGGTAATAGGAGTATTATAAATTTACCCTCAAACATTTTTGACATGGGACCTGGATTAACTGTTTTTACCAACTCTTGAATTAGGTCTGAGCATATTATCTTGTCTTCATCCATTAATGTATTTATTTGGCCAGTTATATCCACATCCTTACACATACAGGCTAACAGTTTGAGGTAAGTTAGTAGGCTATATCATTCCCATTTTTCATGTATAGTATGAAGCAAGTTTTTCAGTTCCTTTTCCTTATTTTTAACTGCCAGCATAGAATTTTTTCAGTGCATCCACCTTCTTGATATATTTTAACTAAATTTTGTAATTGCTGGGTGAGATCAGTAATTTGCCTTGCTGAATCACTTGTTTGTCTGCTATGAGTTGTTTTGAAAATGTGCAGCATTTCTATTTAAATTTATCCTGGTTTTAAACAAAATATTATTCTTATCTTGACTATGGCTATCCCAGTTAGCAGAGATCATTTTGTCTAACTGAGAGTTTAGCTGATTGTCTTTCAGTAGCAATGGGTCAAATATGCATTGCATGTGTGATGGCTCAGTTATTGTTGACGAAAGACAGAATGTGACCATGGAATGGTCATAGATAGTGGTGGTATGTATTTCAGAGGTCATTACTCTTAGTATTATTTCCCGATGAATTAAACAAAGTCTGGACCGCTGGCCACACCTTGTACATGATAAGTATAATTGTGTACTGTGGGATGTAGGGCTCTCCAGATATCTAGGTTATCTTCTGACCAGTCTTCTGCTTTTGCCATTTTGGTACCCTAATCATTTCTGTTATTATCCTGTCCATCAAAGGCTCTCTAACAACATTGAAGTCATCCCCCCAGTAATAAGTTGTGTTTCCCCTGAATGAGCTCCATGATGGCCTTTGCCAGATTACTTAATATACTGTATTTTCGTTTGGTCCATACAGACTGGCTAGAGTAATCATGCTCTTTCCTGTTTTGACACTGGCTACTATCTATTGGCCTTGACTGTCAGTCAAGGTCTTGTTTATTGTCCATTGTAGGAAGTGGTGCATTAGTATTGCAATCCCACATTTGGCTGATGTAGTGTTAGGGTCTAACATCAATCCTTTCCATTTAGAAAAGGCCAGTTTAGTTTAGTTTAGTCCTTTTTTTCAGTTTGGTTTGCTGTAGGAAAGATACTCTGGCATGTAAATGGTTCAATTTATTAATAATGGCAGCTCTCTCAATGGCTGTAGATGACCCCTTAACATAACAAATACCATGCCCTGTAAACTCGGTTGAGTTTGCAGTCATGTATCATTTTTACTGGCACGAGTATCTTGTGCTAGTATGTCATTTAAAGAAGTAGTTGCAATGTTAATAAATTCTTCTTACTCTTAATACCATGCAATATAGATGAGTGTTAAGGTGACCAGTATCTACTAATATTCACTTGCAACCATATAGTGTGATATTATAGGATGCCTATCAAAGACAGAAAACCGTGATTAAATGAAAAAAAAAACTGAGGATGATTTCAGTTATATAACTTACAGTTTCCCTTGCTTTCCCTTTCTTGCTGACATTGTGAAGAAAAACAGAATGATGGAAAAGAATAAAAGAGATATTTATAAAATATGGAAAAAAATATCAAGTTTATTTACTTCACTGCTCTGAGACATTTTTAAAGCTGAGATCAAACTGAAATCATTTTGTTCAGTATGATTTCAATATTCCTTCATACTGATGGCATGGAGTATTGGCCAGAAAATATTAAAGAGTTTTTTTTACAAATGACAGTCTTTTCCTTTAAACTTCTTTATCGTACATTCAGGGTAAATCCACTTAGTATCTCATTCAGAGGGAAACAGTTCCTAACTCTTGTACAGGTTTTGGAGGCACCTTTCATACTGTCTTCATTATTTAGATATGACTCCCTTCATGCTCCTCTTTAGAGACCCTTCTTGACCCAGAAGTCAGGAATCTGATTTCTTCAACAGATAGTTTTCAGGATGTACTCCTAGAGGAAGCCAGGCCATATTAGTCCCTGGTTGATTGCCACTCTTTAGTTTCAGTATCAAAATGCAGCACTTTAAACTTGTGTGTATGTGTGTGTTTGTGTGTGTATATATTTATCTATCTGTCTGTCACACACACACACACACACACACACACACACACACACACACACACACACACACACACGATCATAGGATGATAGGAAGTTATTAAGCTAATGGCCCTAGGGCCCTTACATGCCTAGCTAAGTTCTACCTTTATTTCATGATCAGCACCTATTGCCCCTGTCCAAGAGGGACACAGGTGGAACTCCTGTAGTGAATTTACAGTTACTCATCCAATCGTCCAGACTGCACTTGAAGAGGGATAATGAGATGCTCTGTTCGACATGAAGTGGGAGTCTGTTCCAAAGGTGTTGTAACCTCTGGGAAAAAAATGTGTCCCTCCAGCAGGTTCTATTAATGTCACACACCAGGTTAAGGTCTTTAAAGCGAATAACCCATGTACCATTTCACTTGCGGATATGCAGCATTTCCAATAAAGCAGGGTCAGAGATTGCCTTATATGCAAGGTAGAGATCGCCTCTGAGTAGTCTGCATGAAACAGAATAAAGTGACAGTGATTTCAGGTCATCCACATAGGACAGATGCTAAAGACCTTGAATTTTCCTTGTGAGGAACCTTTGTGGTCTCTCCAATTGCTGCAGGTGCTTGGAAAGGTACATACCAAAAGGGATATTGAACTCAATTATTGGCTTGATGAGGGAAGAGTCCAGGGAGATTACAACTTATTTTTTTCTGGAAACAGTGCCCTTACTTATGAGACGAGCTATATAGAATGCCTTTCTTACCACTGTGGAGACATAGTGATCAAAGCTAAAGATGCTGTCAACCAGTGCGCCTAGGTGTCTCACCACTGATTGCATAGTTAGGTGTCGCTATTAATGTGGTAGTTAACAAGAACATTCCTCTTACTGAAAGGGATGATAATACATTTTTTTACATTGAGTTTAAGGCCATGACTTTGGGACTAATCATTTGTTTGTGCAAGACCCTCTTGTAGGATGTTGACATCATTTGGAGATTCTATGACAGCTCCCAGTTTGCAGTCATCAGCAAACTTTGTCAACCACAGACCTTTAGTTTTTGCTTGTACTTCAGAGAAATAGATTCCAAACAGTAGAGGTCCTAGGACTGATCCCTGTGGAACACCACTGGTTACAGGTCTGCTGGTGGAGGTGTATTCCCCTATTTTGACTACATGTGTTCTATCAGTGAGCTAGTTAGTGACCCATCAAATGATATAAGGGCTAATACCTAGCTGGGTTAGTTTGTCAATGTTGCCTGAGTGGGGGATAGTGTCAAAAGCCTTGGCTAAGTCTAGGTATGCAGTATGCATAGATTTCCCATCATCCAAGGCCTTGGTGACTGTATCAAAGAAGTCCATCATGTTTAACAGGCATGATCTCCCTTTGAAAAATCCAAACTGAGTAGGGTCAAGTGTTTGGAGATTACCTATATCTTTGCTGATAAGGTCTATGATGATTTGCTCCATGGCCTTGCAGATAAGGCTAGACAGGCAACTAGGTCTATAGTTCCTGGGGTCAGTGGAAGTACCACCTTTATGCAAGGGAATAATGGTGGCCATTTCCCATTCAGCTAAGATGAAGCAGGTGCTTAGACTATGATTGAAAAGAGTACCCAACGGTGTTGCTAATTCTTGTTGGAGCCCATGTAGGATGCAGCCTGAGATGTTATCAAGTCCCATAGATGTTGTGTTTTTTGCCTTAGAGAGGATGTTTAAGACCCACTCTTTAGAGATGCAACATAGGGGACAGGCAGCAGGGATGTCATGGGGTACATGTGGCAGGGACAGGGGAATGAAGTTTTCATAGAATTTGTCAGCCAACAGGTTAGCTGTGTCCACAGGCTCAGTATATGTGGTATCATAAACTACCAGTTTGGCACAAATTAGGTTATGGATGTAACTAAAGAACACCTTATGGTTGTCCTTAGTTGAGGAAGCTAATTTGGATTTGTAGTTTGCTTTAGAGGACCTCACAAGAAATCATATTTGCTTGTTTATGCTGAGGAGGGAGTGTTTCCAGTTTAGGGCTCACTCCCTCTTACTCTTAGACAGCAAATTTTTCCTTTTAATGTAAAGCCTATTGATTGCAGTTGCCCACCAGGCAGGTTTGCTCTTCCTTGAGGAGCTTGTTTTGGTCCTATCAGGTACGGATGAGTCAATGCAGTTATACAGGTGTTTGTATAAAGCATTGGTGTAGAACTCAGCATAGTTGCCAGTTCCATCTGAGGGGGGAGGGGGCAGTGAAACTATTTATACCATCCTGTAAGAGATTATAATCTGCTTTGGAGAAGCTTTTTAGTTTAGTTGCTGCTGGGGTGCAGGTGTGATAGTTACTTCAAATGAGGCAGATTTGTTGCCAGATCTCACCAGGGAAGACCTCACAGTGGGGGTGCTATACTGGTTCCCCCCATTGGTAAGCACTAGATCCAGGATATTGGCCCCTGCTGTTGGGGTGTCAATCAGTTGGTCCAGGGCATTGGAGTTAATGAAGTCGAGGAACCTTTGGGCAAGTGAGTTTGAGCATGAGTAATTTACCCAGTCAGTGGATGGGTAGTCACCCAAAACAGTGGTGTTCAGATGCATCTTGATAGACTCAAGTAGATCCAGATAGTCAGAGTGGCTGTCCTGATTCATGGGGGCATCCTGTAGCTGGCAGTGACTTGAATACGTGTCCTACCTACAGTTAATTGTATCTGAAGTATCTCCATGGAATCATAGTGTTTAACCAATCTGGAGGTGTATTTACCTTTAATGAATATTGATACACGGCCAACTTTAGTTTTCATGCTTTGTTTGTTGTCTGAATGTGTGGAAGGAGGTGCAATGTGGTATGGCTGGGGTGCTGTCCACAGCTTTGAACTATGTCTCCGTGACTGCACAAATGTCTGTGCCTTCCAAGGTGAGGACTGCTTCTAGTGAGTGCAGTTTCATGTTAAGACTCCTAGAATTTAGCAGCCTGACCTTGAGGTTGTTTTTAGATAGAGTTTTTACATGTGTGTGTGTGTGTGTGTGTGTGTGTGTGTGTGTGTGTGTGTGTGTGTGTGTGTGTGTGTATTTATTTGCATCTACTGAAATGAATCACCTACACATTGGCAAAAAGATTTATCAGTCAGATGCATATGCTCCAAGACACAACTACAGAGGATGCAGAGTAAAAACAAATTTTTTTGGAGGGGGTCAAGCATAGCTTTGCCCCCCACACCTCTTGCAAATTAAATTTCCCAAGTCTGCAATCACTCAGTACCAGGGGAACAATATAGTACCCAACCCGAGTATAATACTGATCTCACAAATAAGTCAGTCAGATTTTCTGTTGACCAAATGCAACAGTCAAGAGAGCTGTTGACTAAAACAGCAGTAAAGTAAATTAAGAGTTACCATATAAGTATGTATACCTATCTATATCACATACAGATATCTATCTTTCTATCTATACACACACACACACACACACACACACACACACACACACACACACACACACACACACACATACACATCAAAGTGGCAGGGAAGTTTTGTGATTTGATACTTTCTGATGTTGTAAACTTTTGGTTTGGAGTCATTTGATATGGGTTCCTCACATATGATGGAGATGGCATTGCACATCTGATAGTAAACTGTCTATCTATATATCTATCTACAGACACACAACCCACACACTCATGCACATGTATATATGTATTCAGATAGATAAATATATATAGATGTCGACATAGATATAGATGCGTTTGGGTGTGCGTGCATGTGCATATGTAAATATATAAGGTGCTTTCTTGCCAACATTGTGCAGAATAAGGTCAGAATCCCTTCTAGAAGCACTACATTTTCTCTATACCTTCTGCCAAAAACAACCCAGTACAGTAGTGTACTTCCCAGGCTCAACAGTAATCATGTTCCTATATTTTATATGTATCCATGCAGATATCTATCTACCTATCTTTCTATCTGTTTTTCTATCTATCTATCTATCTATCTATCTATCTATCTATCTATCTATCTATCTATCTATCTGTCTATCTATCTATCTATCTATCTATCTATCTATCTATGGGTGTCTCTTAGTTTGTCCAATAATTTTATTAACAGTATGTCAGCAGTGCATTTGGGTGTGATAATTGATCAAACGCACTCTTTGCTCAGTAGTGTTTTAATCAAGAGTATCAAGGTCCACTGTTTACTATTAAGATAAGAGGGACAGGAGTACATGTGTAAGTGTTTGGAGGTTAGGGGATGTAGTAAAGGATAGACAAGGGGGTAGATATAGTGGTGTGTGTGTGTGTGTGTGTGTGTGTGTGTGTGTGTGTGTGTGTGTGTGTGTGTATGTGTGTGTGTGTGTGTGTGTGTGCGTGTGTGTGTGTGCGTGTGTTAAATTTTTGAATGTATGTGTGAGTGCCTGCCACTTAGGGTTACAGTAAGGACTAGGAATGGTGGTAGATTTAGTGGTGTGTGTGTATGTGAATGTTTTAGAGTGTGTGTGTGTGTGTGTGTGTGTGTGTGTGTGTGTGTGTGTGTGTGTGTGTGTGTATGTGTGTGTGTGTGTGTGTGTGTGTGTGCGCACATAATTATGTGTAGGTTAGGTCCAGTGTAATGGGTAGGTAAGGAGATAGTTTTATTGTCGGGCATGTTTGATCTTATGTGCGTCTGTGGTCTAAATCCCTTGTGTAACATACCTGTGAACTGTCCATATTTTTTCAGAATGTCCACATTTTTACCTCATATTTTTTGGTCTATTCCTGATTGAATTTGTGGTTTTCCTGCATATCACTGAAGACTGAAGTCACTAAATAATGCCATATTTTTGAGTTTCATACTTCATATCCTTCAGAAGATATATGCTAACACACATCCCATTATTCTAGCAATGCTTTAAGTTCATAGAAGCAATATGTAAAATCTGTCCCTATTTTGGGCCTTTGCCCCCCCCCCATTATTTTGTGCTTTGCCCTGATTTCCTGTTCTAAGAGGTTGAGAGGTATGTTGTGTACTGGTACTATTTGTATAAGGGTTTTTCATTAGGTAATGTACAGGATTAGGGTTAGGGGCAGGGGATCATTAGGCCTAGGTTTAACAGAAATGAATAAGTTGAAGTAGGGACTAAGCCACCTCCCCTTCCACCCATCCTAAGTCACCTCTGCTAACAAAAATCCTCAAAATCAAAAATACACAACGTTGTTTACATGATATCTATGTGGCTAAACCTAAACTAAAAGGTTCCACTAGTTAATCCTTCTGTGTAAACAAAATGCAGTCTGTAGAAAGCAGCAGTCAGATGATATTTGCCATAATTATGAATTCTTTTTATCGACACATTTCTGTTTTGTAATCTATTTAATGAGCCGATTTAGACATACACATCTTACGTATTTTATTCTTTTTATCAACACATTTCTGTTTTGTAATCTATTTAATGAGTCGATTTAGACATACTCATCTTACGTATTTTATTCTTTTTGTCAACACATTTCCGTTTTGTAATCTATTTAATGAGCCGATTTAGACATACACACCTAAGTATTTTATTATTTTTATCAACATATTTCTGTTTTGTAATCTATTTAATGAGCAGATTTAGATATACATCTTACGTATTTTATTAACATACATGGACACACCACACCCTTTTGTATCATGCTGTCAGATATCTCTGTATCTTCACTTAGATTGAAAACAAACATTCTTTGTAATACAGAAGACATTGTGATATGTGTCATCCACTTGACCGAAATCATCTGTTTGCCTCCCTTGTCTATCTTGTACTATAAATGCTGCTTAATTGGTTGTCTTGACTTTTGTTTCCCAGACATTTAAAATCCTTTGTGTAAAACCATGTGATTTTTTAATTGTTATTTTACTTATTTGTTAACCAGGTAATCCAATAAAGAACAAGTATATGTTTTTTAGAATTAACCAGAACACTGTCTTGTTAATAAATGAGCATGGCCACAGAATTTTTGAATGTCTTACTGAATTCTGTTGGAGTTTTGTTCAGTGTACTTCTAGTAGACTGATGAATTGCAATACAATTTAACAAACTATAAGTCATAACTATTGTTTCAGACTTCATATCCTGCCCCTTTGTTTGCAATTTCATATTTTAACTGTATTATTTTTTTAATACTTTTAAAACATATAACAACCTTTGACACCTTCCTCTGCTAATTTAAACTGAAGCTGAGCATACTAAGGTGTCTATGTATCTTTACTGGGGAGGCTGATGTCTGCAGTCTGCAGTCTGCCATATCAAGCTGCTTTCAATAACATTCTCCACAGTGTGTCTTTATGGAGATCTGACCTTTAGGACAGTGTGCAGCATTTATAATTCTTTTCTTTTAATCATGCTATACCATATGTAGAATTTCTCCTCTCTCCACAGACTTGCCACATGGAATACCTGCATTCAGGGTAGTAACAACAATGAATGTGTCTTGCCACCTTTCTTGTTTAGTGGCTTTTATGAATCTACTGCATGCACTCGAGTCTCATGTCCCATGCACTCAAAGACGATTGAGTCAAAGCCAGGGACTTGACCATCTTGTAGTTTCTACAGGCTGCTGGTGCAACTAAAGCTCAAACTCAAGTATGTTTTCAGGCAAGCAGTAGCCATACTTTAGTCAAACACATTACAGACAAGTGTGGCAGCTACAGGGAAGGAGTGGGAAGGGGATTTTAGGGTTAGGGTGATGGAGGGGGGCTTTTAGGGTGAGAGAGCAAGCAGGGAATTTCTGGGTTTGAGAGCAGGAAGGGAGTTTTAAGTTTAAGTTCAGGGAGCAAGGCAGAAATTTAGGTTTAGAGGGTGTGCTGACATTTTGGGTTAGGGAGCAATCGAGGATTTTAGGTTTAGGGAGAAGGGATGGAGTTTTGGGTGTTTGTCATAAGCTAATGTCATGCAAGCACTTGTGGCCTCATTTCTTTTAGTATTCCTGCCACTAACATTTTTTTTGCATATAACTTTCTGCCCCTCAGGTGCAAAGTATTGTATGTTTTCATACTAAACTGTAATTTCCATGACCTCTTCTTTGTTTACATTTTATGCAAAAATGTTCTTAATTTTACCTCCAACAATATCCATGGAAAAGCTCTAGGACTGTAATAAATAACGTGGGTCCCATGAAACTGATGTGTCTTTCCTTTAAACCGGTATAACATATATCAATTAAAGACAGTCAGGAACAATCTTCTTGGGGACTAATCACTTTGACCCTTCACTGCCCCTCTGTTCTAAGGAGAGATGTTTTATCATCATTTTCTCTGAACAATTTTCTAAGCCAGAACACTGATATATACATGAATAACTTAGAAAATGAGAGAACATGTTATACATGTAATAGATGAATAGATGCCATCCATTAATACAATGTCTGATTTTCTTCAGCTACCATAGACTGGCGTGACTAAGTAGTTATGAAAAACACATGTTGTTTAGCTAACATTTTCATTTGAAACCTGTCACATTGTCACAGCATGAACAGCAATCAATATTAAAGTATAAAAGAAAACTCTTCTTGACCTGAATGCCACACACAAGTGTATTTAATCTTTATCCTCAACAGTTGTGACTGGTTCAGCAAACTCTTATGTTTACTGAACCTTGATAATTTATTTTCAGATGATCTATTTACATACATTGTGATGCTGAAGAAATTCATCTGAGTCTCTCTGTTGTTCATGTTTCATCTTAAGTTTTTTATTTAGCTGGAAGTTACTGGGTAACTATTAGTTTCTTTTTACATTGCATTAGCATGCTGATAAGCAATGCTGTGTCCTGTTAAACAGAAGCAAGAACATAACACCTACTCTAGCAATATTGCCTGCAGAACTTTCTTTGCATTTAAAATTTCAGACTGAGCTCTTACTGTACATTGCACAAAATGTTCTAAAATCTAAGTAATCTCTGCTGGCTTGTGGAAACACGGACCATTATTTATTCTCTAAGGCAATGACAATGTATTCTGACTTATTGAAAAGACATCCACTTATTTACTGACATTGTACATGTGGAGAAAAAGTGGACTGTGTACAATTATTTTTACTATGTATTTCTTTTTTGCTGGCCTACTCTGATTCATTCATTCTTTACTCAGTTTAGCATTATAGAGGAGACGTAGCCTGCCCTGGCATTTAAAGGGCACAAAGCAGAGAAATCAGTCCTGAGCAGGATGCCAGTCAGTTGCAGAATATTAGGGCACAAAGCAGAGAAATCAGTCCTGAGCAGGATGCCAGTCAATTTAAGGATATTAGGGCACACACACGAGCTGTTTGGGCAAATACCAGTTTGTTTATGACATGGCTTTAGAATATGGAAGGAATTCACGGTACCCACAGGAAACCTATGCAGACCTAGAGTGAACATTCAAACTCCACATTTATTTTCTGGGGCAGAGCACTGATCTTCATGGACCTTTTTCAGACTCAGCCCAATGCAGTGTCTGGTTAAGTGGCTTGCTCAAAGTCACACAGTTAAACAGTGGAAGCTGAGGGAATCAAACCTTGCACTACTGGACCAAAAGCAGCAGCTTGTTAACAGCTCCTTAATCCTCTAAGCCAACTGGCAGACAAAAAAGTACATAGGGTGCAGCCAGGTTAGGAACTGAACTGAAGGGCCAGACACTATGAAATGGCAACACTAATATCACTCCTTCTTAAGACAATATTAAATCCATATTCATAGACTTCTTCCAAGGCACAAATGACTATGATGCCTATTGGACTGTAGGTGAAACTATAGTAACTGGCCACACAAAACTTTATTAACAAAAGCCTACAGTCCCTATTCTTTCAAACATGTGAAAACCTGCTTGAACATCTGGACAAGTACAGTTTCATTACCATTTGATATAAAGTATCATAGCATCAGCCTTTGTCCCAAACATCTGTTGCAAATCATCTCCAAACTCATTGCAATTTAGATTATAACTTACTTGATATGTTTAAGTTACAGAACTATTAGTCACTCTATTTCCGAGTGCATTCTCACTGACATAGGTGTGTGGAAACACATATTTGCTTTCATATACAATTTGTTGTAATATTGGTATGATTATCTTACTATGGTTCTACAAAAGATCCAGGCTTTCAGCTTCCCTCATCTTTGGATAAAGATTCTTTATTGTTAAACAATATAACATTCTCATTGAAACTCATTTCATGATCCCTTTTTTACATGGCTTGATATTAGCATCACAATGTCCATTTTTGCAAGCTACTAAACAGAGACGCAAAACAATATCTTCCTAGTTACTAAAACAAAAGAATCAGTGATGAATATGTATATGCATGACAAAAACCTTTAATGACGACATTTCTAATACTTGTAATTAGAAAGTTCCCAGCTGCCCTATACTATATCACAGCTATAACTTTGAAATGCTTGTAGAATATAAGTGCACTGAGACTAATTCAGTTTTATGAAGAATAAAACAATACTTTTTCACAGAAAATAGTGTTTGAACTATAGAATATCATGGGGAGAAAATGCACTAAGCCCACCCCATACCTTCAACTGTGAGCAGAACCCCCTACATACCACTACTGAGTGTTTTAAAACTATTTCTTACTCTCTAAAATTTTCCTTAC
Source organism: Protopterus annectens (assembly GCF_019279795.1). NCBI lineage: Eukaryota > Metazoa > Chordata > Ceratodontiformes > Protopteridae > Protopterus > Protopterus annectens. The sequence goes on from NC_056748.1 coordinate 97,430,885, forward strand.
CAAAGGGTACCCACTCCCTTTGTAGGTCACAGTTGTCTATCCCATCCTCTTCTCTTGACCTGTTTCCTTTTCATTTCTAGGATCTCTGTAAGAATTGCTGAGAACTGTACTTGAAAAGCTTCCTAGCTGTGGCAACCTGGTTCTGACGTATTACACCCATTCTACATAAATCACTTAAATCCCTTAAAACTACTCCATTTTCCTTAGTATTTTAAATTCTCTGGCATCCCTTAAAACAGTCTGCATAAAGTCTAACATATCCCCATGGCTGACTGTAAACACACGTGCACTACTAAAAAAAAAAAAAGACAGAGCATGGAAAATTTGGACTAAAACTAAACATCAACCAGACCTCCAGAAATATAAAGAACTTAGAAATCTTGCCAAAAGTAACATAAATAAAGATAAGAAAAACTTCTACCATTAAATCCAACCCTAAAAAGTTCTGGCACTCTATAAATGAAATACTACACCCAGGTACGCAAGCCTCCCCTAACCCTCATACTGACAAAATACATGAGGAAACGGCCTTCATATTTAACAACTACTTTATAGACTCAATATCCAAATTACTAAATCAAGACACAAACCATTCCATCAACAATAACAGACCTAACAGCTCAAACTCTTCCATCAATAGTAACACTACCACTACCTTCTCCCTCAAACCTGTCTCGACTAACTATATTAAAACTCTACTATCTAAATTAAAACCTTGCTCCACATCCATAGACAACATTCCCTCTGCATTACTTAAGGCTGCTGCTGAGTTCTTGCTTTCCCAATTTTTATTCTAATAAAACATTCTATTACTGAATCCGCAGTCCCTTCCATCTGGAAGCAATTTTACACCCTTCCAATACACAAAGGAAGAAACTCCACAGATATACCTAATTTTAGACCCATAGCCATACTCTCACCACTCTCCAAAATTCTGGAAAAATGTATACACAATCAAGTCTTCCACTACCTTCTGCAAGAAAATCTACTCACACCTACCCAACATGGCTTTCGTCCCATGCACAGCACTACTACAGCTCTCCTATCTTTCCTAAACTCTATCACTAGCTAGAGACAGTAACAAACTTATTTCCTGTCTCTTCATTGACCTCTCTAAAGCCTTCGATACAGTCTCTCATAAACTTCTTCTCCTTAAACTAGCAAACTTACACTTCCCTCCATCCACCATATCTTGGTTTAACAGCTATCTCTCTGATGGACTCCAATCAGTCAAATGGCTCTCAGCTTTCTCCCCTCTTCTTCCTGTTAAAACAGGTATTCCACAAGGCTCCATCCTTGGGCCACTTCTTTTTAACATCTTTAGCAACCTTCTCTACTCTTCCTGTCCTGGATCTTCACTGATACGATACTTAGATTATTCTATACTTAGCACTATTGCCAAATCACCAACTCAGCTAAAATCACAAACACAGTCCTCTTTTAACTCTGTAGAAAACTGGCTATCTGAAAATCAACTTATCCTTAATCCAATGAAAAACAAATTACTACTCTTTCTCCCTAAAAACCTTAACCACATAAAGTCTTCCTTCTCCATACTGTCACAAAATAATACTCAAATACAGGTGGACACCAGTACAAAACTCTTAGGTGTTACTATTGATGATAGACTAACCTTGATTTATACGTCAATAACTGTATCCGAAAAACACATCTCAAGCTAGGTCTCCTCTATAGAAACAGAAAATGTCTTACCAAAACAGCAAAACTAACCCTTTCAAATGCCTGCCTCTTACCCACTTTACTTTATAGCTCCCAAATTCTCACCAGCCTCAACACTGGACTACTAAACAAGTTAGAAACGCCTTATAACAGGATTGCCAGATTTTCTGCCCAAAATTCAAGTCCCATCACTCTTCTCTCACTAAAACAACTACATTGGCTAGAATTACCTAACCTGCTTTGGTATAATCAGTTTCAGATTATTCACTCCATTCTCTACAAACCCTCTTTCTGTCCAGCTATCTCATCTCTTATCTTTCATTACCTACCCACTAGATTACTCCGCAGTTCTGAACAAGGCCTACTAAAAATCTACAAACCAAGGACCAAAATGGGTCACCTAGTCTATAGCTTAAATCCTTCCAAGGCCTGGAATAGCCTACCACTAGATATAAGATCCCTTGAATGTCCCAATCAATTTAAAACCTCTACAAAAAATGCCTTCATGAAAAATGGTTTGCCAATGTAAGTATCCCCCGTAAACACTTCCCTATAACCTTCTACTTCTCTTCTCTCTTGCTTCCCTCCAGTAAACAAACTTACTACTTTATCTTCTCCTCTTGGTACATCACTGTACAAACATAACTAGTAAAATATTTCAGCTATGTAACTATAGCACTATTATGTATATAATATGTAATTATAAATGTATCACTCTGATGAATGTATTTCTATGTATTTCACTTGCCACAGTTTAATGTATGACAGTGTAATGCAATAATGTGTGGTACTGATGAATGTAATGTGTGGCACTGTAATGCAGTAATCTGTGGTACTGAGGAATGTATTTCTATAGGTATTCAATATGTAAAATTTCAATTTTCTGTTGGAGTTTTTCATCTCAAGCCTCCACTGAAAATTGGCATTTGTAGCCCAGTTGGACAAACCCAGTCAACAAATATAAAATAAATAAATAATAAATAAATAAATAAATAAATGTATGTGCTAGACATGTTGCCAAATCACTTATCCATGTTGTTAGCTCTTCCCTTGCCTCTGGAACCATGTTCTTAACCTAGAAACATACTCCCAAGTAATCATTGTAACATAACAGTCTGACTGCACCAAATTACCAACTTCAGACCAATCTCCCTCTTCACAGATAGCAAAACAAATTACACTGTCTGGGCTGGTAGTATGTATGGAGTATCTACATATTTATTTAGCACTCCATCTCAGTAGCAAGTCAGTTGTAGAAGAGGTTAAAAGTGTAGTAACTTTCATCAGGTGGCTTACTGATTGTTTTGTCAAAAACAAACAGGTGTGTTCTTGTTTTTCATCCAAAGAAGTTCTTTGACATTGTAGACAAATCATTACTTAATAAAGTATAGCTTGATTAACTAAAGCATGTTCGACTATGCTCTGACCTTTGTTAATGAGTTTATAGTTGTGCCTCCAGACTTACAAAAAGCATATGTTTGAACAGCTATCTTCTTCCTTTAACCTCCGTAGTGTTGATGGTGACTTAGGATTCAGACTTGGGTATCCCTTCATTCTTATTTGCTCTTCAACCAGCTTCAACCATTCTGTACACTGGTAATCATAACTTTATTAATTCATTTAACCTACTTCCTAGAATCCAAATTTTCTTCCAGCAAGATTTTTTTCTTCATCTGTCCCTGTAAAAAAAACGTACAGGTGAAGTGCAAGAAAACAAATAAAGAGAAACAAATAGAATTCACTCATAAAGAATATGTTGGTAAATCTTTGTCAGAAAATGTACTTTTTGTCTAGCATTTTTGCAGGAACTCATAATCAAGTTTTAAATGGAATTTATTCAGAATTTATCATTGCTAAATTTTCATCAAATATACTTTTTTATTATGGTATTCTGGTATGGATTTCATTTATTCATGTTTTAATAAAACAAAACATATTCCCTGTGGAACAGTTATAGATACAAATAATTATTTGATTACCTTAGATCAACAGTACCTTCCACTCTGATTTTGCGAAACTGTCTAAGACACATCTTTACCTTTTATCATCATATAGAAAAACCCAAAGACTCGCTACCAATATAGATATTATTTACTAAACCCAGAAATGAGGATCTGATACAGATCTGCTTGTCCGGTTTCAACCTGAGTTTTGAATGTTGAATGTGAAATACAACTTTTCCATCCTTACTATGAGACATTTTATTTTATTTGTATTTGTTTTCTGGGGTACAGCACTGATCTCCATAGACCATTTTCAAACTCAGTCCAGGAACAGGGTCTGGTTAAGCGACTTGCTCAGAGTCACACATTTAGGCAACAGATGCTGACAAAATCAAACCTTGCACCACTGGACCACAGTAAAAACAATAGACTACAGGACCATGCTCCTGAAACATTAAATCCTTGTAAAAGTCTCAAATCATCAATTGCTATTTTTATTGTTAGCTGGCAACTAGGACAATCTATACATCACCCACTAGCAAGCTACCTAATAAGCAAAGCTGGGCCAGTGTTAGCAACTCCAAGACCTAACTTGGGCAATTTTTTTAGGCTCCTCTATTGCCCCTTGTCTACCACCCCATTTCTCTGTCAACATGCTTATTTCTTGAACTTACAACTATTTCGGGTTAGGTATCAGGAATGTATGCTATTACTGTGTATTGAAATTAAAGCAATATGCATATTTATTAGTTTATATATTGTCATAAGACATGTTAAAACAGAAATAAACTGTCGGACTTCTGGATGACCCCCCCACCCCCACCCCAGAGCCACCATCTTCAGGATTTCCTTTCTCAGGGTCTGCTTAACTCAACTCAGGCCCTCCGTCTACATTTTGCTTCATCAGCTGGATACATACAGGCTTATTTATAGTCATGTCTCCAAACTACTGTAGTTCTGCCTGAATCTCCTTAACCTGGGTAGGAAGTAACTGAATACTTCCTCGTTGCCCCCATAATTCTTTTTTCTCTCTTTTCTGTCTCCTTCCTTCCCCTAATTTGAATCATGCCTTACTCTCCTTTACATCCCATGTCTCATAGCTGCACATACTGTGCATGCCTTTTTCTTTGTGTATAATTTTCTCCAAAGAAGCATTATACTATATGATGTTATGACAGTGTGCAGGCACTTGTCTTGCCTATTTTATTGTCTGAATTTTTATTTCATGTCTGCTTATCACTGTGTTAATGTATGCTGCATGTTATCCTGACTTAGACCTTTCTGCATCCGCATGCTTACCCTTATATTCCCATTGTTGCATTGATACTAATTAAATGTTTGTTTCTTTGGCTGTTTACCACTGTGTTGAGCCTGAAAATGGTTTAAGTGGAACAATGCTCTTCCTTGGTTAACAAACTTTAAGTAAATAATGCATAAAGATACTTTTTTAAGTAAAATACGGTATGCACACCAGCATCTTTGGAAGGTGCAGCAGATAACATTAAGCAGACCATGTTACGAAGATGTAAGCACATTTTGAAACATGAAAGCTGGTAAAATTTCCTGACTCATCACAGTTTCCAGCACTCACTTCTGACACACAGAGTCCTCAGATATCAGGAAATGCTGGATAAATGGGTCAGTGGGACTGCACTTGATGGTTGATAGAAGACTGAGGGCAGAAAAAGGACATGAAAAATTTCTAACTTCCTTTATACATTCTGATCTCATTATTATCCCTTTATTCCTTTACGAGCTTTCAGTCATATCTTGTATTTGCTCCAGATGGTTGTAGCTTCATATAAAACTATTCAACGTCCTCACAATGCTGAACAATCTATGGGCTCTGCTTAGAAATGACGTTAATCCCTCATCATCCCACCTATAACCATTTCTGAAGGTTTATTTCTATTTGTTTATTTATTTATTTGTTAAACTGGGTAACTGGACTACTATAAGCAGACCTTTTCCTGCCTTACCACAAGGACAGCAGTAAGGATTACATGCAGGGATAATTTAGAGAAGTCGCTAAGCATCATGTTTTGGCAGGCAGGAAGAAATTGGAATGCCTTAATGAAACCCATATGGCTGTAGGGAGAACAGGAAAAGAACCCACAGTTAGTTCAGCTTTCAGGAATACATTTTAACCCCAAACCACTTTTCAATCCAGTCCAACCATTTTTTTTTTAACTTTAATTTTCTGCTTGATCCCCACACCGTTTTGTATGTCACTCTGAAACTGTGACATCCCTGTAGTACATTTATGAATTAATCATTTATATTATTGTTTTACTTTCAGCCAAGTGAATCTCATTTTTGGTCCACCTCTGCCTCCAATTAATCAACACATACACACACCTCATGCTTCACCTCTCTGGGATTATTTTGCTCCTATCTGTGACTATAGCAAGCATTTCTCTGTCATACTGTGGAATTGGTAACATTCTATAAAAAAAGTCTTAATGATCAGAATGGAGAGATGATAAATTAGCAAACAAAGGAGAATAATACTGCTGGAATTAAATTTATCCTCAAGTCTTGGTGAATACCTTCACTAGGTGGACTCTCTTTTTCAAAAAACCTCACCAAGACAACATTGCTATATAGACTGCATTTTCTATAGCATATATCATGGACAGAAGTAGGAAAACATAAAAAAGATAGATGGGTACGCAAGACCCAGGATAAAAAAGTGCCCAATCCTGATAAGGATACTGGTGCCAGGACTGGAAAAATGACAGTGTAGAATCCTCAAGACATGGAAATGGTCGTACAATGGGGCTAGGCCAAGCTCAGGATGGCCTCCTTGCTGTAGAAGGAAGTAGTAGTCCTCAAAAATCACAAAAACTGATAGGCCAAAAAAGAGCCATAAAGATGATAGAGTGGAGTATTGAGGATAAGACAAAAGTTATGTATTATTACTGTTATTCAAGAAGACCTGCTTTTCCAGACAGAAGATTTAAAAAAGGTTAAGAGATAAACTATAGGAATGAAAAATACTTCCACAAGAAAAACTATCAAATGATTCAAATGCAAATTTTTGTTCATTAATACAATAAATTTCTCAAAAATATTATATAGACCAAGAAACCTTAAGCTGTTTGGAAAAAGAACTGACTAAGGAGGTGTGAAATTATAAAGAGCAAAATGTAGAGATTTTTGAAAATTATTGAAAAGAAATATGGACATGGGAAAGAAAGAGAGATCTGATATACTGCAATATTTATGCATAGGAGAAGCCAAGTTAATTATTACAAAAAAGCAGCTCCAAAGATATTTGAAGAAATATAGGCAAAGGCACCCACATATGAAAAATTTCACAACAGAAACAAATAAGATCACAAGAGGGGAACATAGAATAGGAGATCACTATTTATGTATTTATTTAACATTTGTTTACCAGGAAAGTCTCACTTGGAACCAGCCAATTTTCAGCGGAAGCACGAGGAGAAATGTTTCGGACACATGTCTTTGTAACATGGGAGGAAACCGGAGTACCTGGAGGAAACCCACATGAATGCAGGGGGGCATTCAGACTCTGCACAGAAGGCACCACAGCTGACAATCAAACAGGAGAACCTCTTTGTGTGAGGTGACAATGCAAACTGCTACACCACTGCACTGTAAAGTGGAAGTTAAAAAAATAAATAGAAGCTGAAGCTATGGAATACCTGTGAAGTGAAGGATTTAGTGTAGAAAGTATAACACAGGTTATTTCACAGCATGAGTTTTTCTCCCTGGGCCTCCACTGAAAATGGTCTATTTGTCCAGATGGACTCTCCTGGTAAACAAATGTAAAATAATAATAAAAAAATAATAATAAAAATAAATGATGCAACAATGAGTCTCCCAAGGAAGGAGAAACAAGAGGATCAGGAGACATCTGAAGAAGAAACATGGACAAGGGAAAGAAAAAGAGATTTAATATGGTGCAATATTTATGCAAAGGAGAAAGCAAAACCAATCAATACAAAGAGAGAAGCACCAGAGATATTTGAAAAGAAATACACGCAAAGGCATCCAGATATGGATAATTTTACAATACAAAAAAATAAGAGGAAAAGTAGAAAAGAGGATTAATAATTGAGAAGTTAAAGAAATAGAAACTGAGGTTATGGATTATCTGCTAAGTGAAGGATTCAGTGTAGAAAATCTAACTCTGATAACACCACATCAGGATAGAACAGTCAGTCCCCAAATTAAGGAAAAACCTATGGAGCGGGACGTATCTGATCAGTTGCCATATGAAGATACTATAAAGCCTTCCATAGGAAACCAGTACAAAAGTTCACTTGGAGTTGCACAGTAAGGGAAGGAACAGGAAACTGTGGCAACTCTGAAGCATTAAACGTTATGGAGTGATATGTCAGTGAGTTCCCGTATGAAAGAACTACTGATGGCACAAGATGAAACCGAAGAGAATGTGGCACAGGAAGATTTGCTGGAACTTTCTGTAGAATGCTTGTAGGAAATTGAGAATGAAGAATGTGCCCTCAGTTTAGAAGAAAATGATCTAAGGAAAGAATTGCTTAATTTAATAGTGATGGATAGACATTAAGATCAATAAAAGAAAGAGATTACAGAAAGCCAATAAGATCCAGAATGTTAGAAGTTTGATAAAACAAATGAACACAGTAATTAAGACTGTTCATGGAAATTCATGAGATGTAACAGAACTAAATAGGACATATCACTCTACAGCCAAATTAATAACAGATAAAGGGGAAGATTCAATAAAACCTACACATTCCACTAAAACCATGTTCATCATTGCATTATTTGCAGATATTAAAAACTATTAGATACACCCAGATTTGAATGCTGTATCACTGGGCTCCAAAAGACATCTATCAATGCATTTACACCTGCTGCCACAGAGGCAGCTAGGCACCAGCTGTGTTTCTTACAATCAGTACTATCCATACTGCTGACTGCTGCACCTCTCTGATTAACATGCTTGCACAGAGTTAAGCAAACTAATAGAAGGCCTATCATAATTTTATTAATGAAGCACATGCTCATGTTTGGTCACATCCTTACATGCAAATGGGAAAAGCAGTATAAATGTGTATCTTGCATGTGCAAACACTTTGCCAGTGACCACACAAACCAGTTGCTCAGTGGTGCACTATGGAAAGTGCATGTTAGCATGTATTTCTTATGTTTACTGCCCATTTACTCTTCATCCCATGAAAGTACATGTAAAAACACAAATAAAGGCAAAGCACTTTTTAAGGAAAGAACACATATTTACACTGTAGTCATGTGTTACCTGCACCCATGCACTTGAAACTTGGTCTGTCAATACTTATTCCCAAATCTATCAACTACATTGCAGACATAATCAATGCTTTCTCATAAACCATGAAAATTTTTATACTGACAATAAATATTCAGATTTTCCAATAAATGTATTAATGTGGACAGCAGTTTGCATATAGTTTGCAAAACTTTTTAAAGTATACCTGCACACTGGAAACACAACAGGAAATGCTACATTGTGCACACTCATCAATCTGGTAACACGCAGATCTTTAATATCTTGAAAGTTGTACATGGCTAGTCATCTATTTCAGACAGCCCTCTCAACATCTTCTCTCAAACATCCAGTGCTGATGTCATCTGCAATAAATTGTTCTGCAGGATTGCAAAAGTCTGACTTGTGCTGTGGAACTTGCATTAGGTATGGAGCTCTCTAGCTGATATACCTACCTTAGGTAGGGGTTTTAATTTCACTCCCATCAACTGGTGTGTGTATCTGTCTAGTGAGAAGCACATAACTGTGTATCCTGTAATCATCAGTGCAATCCATGGCGGACCAATATTCTGACAGTTGTACATGTCTACACATCCATTTCATAAAGGCTCCAAACATCTTCTCTCCAACATCTAATGTTGATATCATATACTATGAGTTGTCCTGCAGAATTACAAAAGCCAGACTTGTGCTGTGGTGCTTGCATTAATTTGTGTGCTTTGTAAATAGGTAAGCAGTGGTTCTGTTCCCACTGCAGTTCATTGGTATGTCTGTGTGTGTTCTCTTGGTCTGACATTTGAGACAGCATTTTACATCAGCATGTCAGACACTGTTATTACAATCTTCTTCTCACCAGACATTGCTGATATCATCAACTATAAAATGTGCTTAGGTAGAGGTTCTGTTCTCACTGTGGGCAACTGATTCAAAAAGACATTTTACACCATGTGGGACATTGATATCATGTATATATGTATGTATCTATGTATCTATGTACATATTTATTTATTTATTTATTAATTGATTTATTTATTTATTGACATTTGTTTACCAGGATACCCCACTGGGCCAAGAGCAGCCCATTTTCAGTGAGGGCCCGGGGAGAAAAGCTCCACAGAAAACATTTATATATATTGCAAATAGGCAGGTGTTATTACAGGTTAAACATTCAGAGAAAAATAAAACAAAATGATATAATCTATTACATGGAAAATGTACAACAGAAAACTATACATTGCTAATAAAATTAAGCTTTTACAAGGTAGGAATGAGTGCAGCATAATCAATGCAAGATACATATGGGTTAAATAACGCAAAGAACATAGCTAGTATGTCTATACAGAAAGGGTTGCATTATATAAATACATAGCTAGATTGAATTTGAGAGGTTCAAGCTAAAAATAACATTAAGAGATTTCTGGCAGATAAAAGAAAGAGTAGAGAGGAGGGGATAAAAGTGTGAGAAGATGTAGTGTGCCATATTAGTGTGAGGGGGACAAAAGAGTAAGGGTGATAGGATGGGAAAAGGAGATAGAAAACAAGTTATATAACAAAAAGTAGTGGAGATGGAATGATGAGAGTGTATTTGAGAGCTAGGTTATGGAAGGAGGAAATTTAATGCAATTATCATCTTCTTCTCACCAGACACTTCTGATGTCATCAGCTATAAACTGTTGTCAGACAGTATAAAAGCCAGACTAGTGTTGTGACACTTGTGTTAAATACTGAGGTTTCTAATCAGTGTGCTTAGGTAGGGATTCTGTTCTCACTGTGGTCAGCTGAAGTGTGTGTGTGTGTGTGTGTGTGTGTGTGTGTGTGTGTGTGTGTGTGTGTGTGTGTGTGTGTGTGTGTGTTTTGTTTGACAATCCAGAGACCATTTTACACCAGCAGGTGGGACGGGTCTATATTATAAGATCAGATGTTCACAACCGCGAACACCTAAATAGTGACACATAAACGCTGAACCTCAAAAATAGTGAAGGAGGTAAACATTGAAATTCAGAATGCCGAACACATTTCCAACAACAACAGTGCCATACAGATAAGCAAAATCAACATAAACAAACTTCATTAAACACACTTTTGCAGGGAGGGCAAGCCCCCCTGCACACCCCACACCCCCCTACTTAAATATACCAACTCCAAGATTGCATTACAGTGGGGAAAAGGATATATTTCCTCTTCCCCATGATCACCCTGCTAGCTACAGACATACGTTCAGGGTTTCAGATTTCGATGTTGACGTCCTTTGCTATTTTCAGAGTTTGGCGTTTATCTGACGCTGTTTAGGTGTTCGTGGTTGTGAATGTTCAGTCTTATAATATAGACCTGATGGTGGGACACTGCTATTATCATCTTCTTCTCACCAGAAACTGCTGATGCCATCAACTATAAAGTGTTGTCAGACATTATGAAAGCCAGACTTGTTCTGTGGCCCTTGCATTACATACTGTGCTTTATAAATAAGCAAGTATGGGTTTTATTCTCACTACAGTCAACACTTACTATGGTGACACTTTTAGAATGATATTTGAGTCTACAGCTATGTCAAACCCTACTCCAAACATCTCATTGTATCTTTCAATATGATGTCATTCTGTTTAAAATGCACCGACAGTATTCAAAACAAACCTGTGCTGTGACAATAACATTAACTACTGTATTTGGAAACAACTTTACCTACACATACAGGGGTTCTAGTCTGACAGCAAGTGACTTGTGTGGCTCTACATACACCTATCACTTTTGAGACAAATTTACACAGGGATGATGTGACTCCACATCCATGTCCTACATCCCTCCCAACACTTTCTCCTCAGCATACGGTAATGCTATCATACTCCATAAAGTTCAACATGAGAGTGTTACATTTGGACATATGTGGTGTTGTTACTGTTACATTGCATGGCATTCATATATTGTACTTACACAGGTGTAATATTCAAATCAAGCCCAGTCTACTGCTGTGTGCATGTGGTTGTTGGCACATAATGGTCATTGTATGATCTTTGGAATCACTCTTCATTTCACTACCACTTGGGGAACCTTTCACGTAGCCCCATGCATCCACCATCCTCCTTTTTCCACTGTCCACATGACATCCTTCCTGCAGAGGAGTGGAGGATGTCCTCATGCCAAATATGCATACACACATCATGAAGCAGAGTCCTTACAAGAGCTTCTGAAAGCCATCTCAAGACTGTTGCATGTGTGATTGCTAATACTGTGATAGTGTGATGCACATGTCCCATACGAACAGTGGCAAGATGTAATGCAATCAAACACATACACATGTCACAGTAGGCTTACTATCTTCCATAATATAGCTATAGGGATTTTTTTACATGGTAATAAATAATGGCTAGGATTTCATGTGATGTTGGCCATTAGCCGTATAATGTCCTATGACCATACAAATGGCTGACATGTCAATGTTTCTGTCATTGACATGTGTTATATTGGGGTGTGAATGTACAGTATGGCTACAAAATGGTCTTACAATCTGTGATGTGAGCTAATGTATTTATGGCCATTGCTTCCACTGCAGTACATGCTCCTTCCATAACAGCTGTAGTAATATGCCACCTGAGAACTGTTGACATGGTATGATGCACTGTTATGTATACTGGTGGTGTATAAGGACATGTATTTTTGTAGTGGAGCAGATCAACTTTCTACACAATTCATATTGCACCATTGAGTGACACATGCAGTATAGAACAGGTGTGCATGTGTCTGCATACCATCATTAAATGATCTGTGACTGATATCAGTATCAATTCATATTAATTACATAGTCACATAAGCCTTGTCTCGTGCACATGGTTGTTATGCTGTGATATATACAACCAGTATATAACACATGTGTTGATGCAATTGCAACCTTATAGAATTCATTGTATATGCAGTTGTGTTGCTATACCCAAGGATTAGTGAGGTGGTGAGTGGCAACATTTTGGGACTATTGACAGGAAAGGTTCTGCATTAGCCACAAACATTTGACATCTAATGTGTCCTGATGTGACATCAGGCTTCTCAAACACAGTTTGCCCATGAAGCACATATAGGCATATGTTGTGCAAGTGATGTAAGTATGTGGCATTGGTACAGTTGTACAACTGTGTGCATAGTAACAGTGTGTGGAATGTGATGAATGACCAAGGCTGTATGGAGGCCTTGTCATAAATCATTTATTTCAATAGCTATGAAATGTTAAGTGGAATACACAACTATGTACAGATCTGTGTGTGGATGTCAGCAGACATACCAACCCACAGGACACAGACAATCTTCTGGCTGACAGTTTGTCTCACATGTCACTGCCCTGTCATCACTGGCCATCAGCCAAAGTATACATGCAAACATTACTTAGTAGATACCCAGTATCTACTACATTAATTTGTAAACTTCTACTCAAGCTAAAACCTTATTCTACATCATCTGACAGTCTTTCACCAGAATACTTAAAACTTACTGCTGACTCAATTGTTTATCAGGTTAGCATCCTCATTAATTGATCCCTTATGGGATCATATGTCCCTACCCTCTGAAAGAAATCCATCATTACACCCCTGCACAAAGGAGGTAAATCTAATTAACTAACAAATTATTGACCCATCTCTATCCTCTCCCCTCTATGCAAACTGTTTAAAAAGTACATACATATACAATTGTTGTACCACCTTATCCATAACAATCTCCTAGAGACTCCAGTCTATACAATTCTGTATTACTACTAAATCTGTGAAAGACCTTTGACACGGTTTCACACAACAAACTTCTTCAGCAATTATCATCTTTAGGTTGTTCAGTACCCTCCAAGCTATGGTTTAATTAAGCAATAACTGATGATATGGTGTGGTATATTGAAGATTTACCCATGGTTGGCATGGTTTGATCACAAGGGTGAAGGCCAAGTGATTAAATAAAGCCAACCATGGGTAAATTTCAATATACTACAACCACGGAGTCAGGTATTGCTATTATACAATGACATTATTTAAGAAAAAAAATACTTATTTTTCTTAAATAATGCCTTTGTATAATGGCACCGTACTGTCCTTCCGTGGCTGGTGGTATCTTGCTGCCTCATTTTGATGTACTGCGCATGCATATGGGACTTACTTTCCCATGCATTCCCAGTACACCAATGCTTTGAAAAGGGAGCAACAGAGAAAACAAAGTCTCTGTTGCTCTGTTTTTGCCTTTTTTTTTTTTTTAATTAAAACAAAAAAGCTTGGTCTACTTTAGGGGTAGGAGAGAGACAGAATGGAGGAAATGTAAAGAAAATCAGGTACTTGTCTTTAGTTTTAAGTAACATACCTGATTTTCTTTGTATTTCCTCCATGTTGCCTCTCAGGTATGTCCGGAGTCTGGACTTTACATTTTTTTTAGTTGTTATTGAAAAAAAAAGTTATAGAATATATGAATGGAAAGAAGTCCAGGTGACTGGTCCTTTTTTCATTGGTATATTCTGGGATTTACAACAGGCACTCTGGTTGGGCTGGCCAATCAGTGTGCACATTTTGGAATATTAATGGACAGTCATTGTATAATAGTTACCTATCCAACAGGTAGCACTGTGTAAAGGGGCAAGGTTGTCTTTCTCAATACCAGACCAACAAAACTGTTGTCCCTCAGGGGTCCATTCCTGGACCCGTATTCTTCAATATATTCATCAGTAATCTACACACTGCCTGCCATCACAGCACAATAATCCAATGCACTGATGATTCCACTATCATTTCTTCCTCTAACAACATACCGACCTGTTGCAAAAACATAAATGCTTTTACCTTAATAGAATCATGGCTAAATGGTGCACAATTACTGCTTAACCCTAACAAAACTAAACTCTTATATTTCACTCCTAAAACGTTCACATCTGAATTCAAAATTTATTCCCAAAACAAAACAGAGATTGAAACTGTAACAAGTGCTAAACTACTGGGTATCACCATAAACAACAGATTCACATTTGACCAACACATGCATAACGCTATTAAAAAAAACTCCTTTCAAACTGGGGACACTTTATAGACATGAAGACTTTATGGATCCAAACACGAAATGGACACTGGCAAATACCTAATTGATCCCCTCCATACTATATAGTGTCCCATTTTCACTAATCTACACACCACACTCAAAACTCCTCTTACTACAAAATTACCAAATTTGCTAGAGGTTCTTCATTCCACACCCAGCACTGCAATACTCTGAAAGAACTAAACTGGCTAGAATTCCCCCACTATCTTGAATACCTACAACTTACAGTTGCACAAAAACTAATATACAAACCCGACAGCTATCCTGTATCAAAATCCACATTCCCACCAGAAATCTCTGCTTTGCTGACAAACAACTCATAGATGTACACAAACAAAATATAACAGCTGGCTAGTGTCTCTACTCCTATAATATAGCTAAGCTATGTAACAATCTACCAAGCAATATTACCAATATAGATAATACCAAAAAGTTGAAACTTACATTAAAACACTACCTACTTAACTCTTGTATCTGCCAATGCCGTACAACCAGTATCTAACCCACACCTTCCTAGTACTCTATATTTCTTTTTCTCTCTCTCCTCTTATGTTCCTACCCTACTCATCTCCTATTAAACTTTACTTTTCTCTCCTTTCAACCCTCACATCTTTCCCTATCTTTTTACAACCCCTTCCTACACATTTTTAATCTTCGTAACATAGCACACCATACAATCTCCCCAACATCCTACCCTTACATTTAAACTTTCACTGAACCTCTACCTTTTACTCTTTTCATTTACACTAATTTCCTTAAAGATTAACCTTTCTTTTCTTGAATCATCAAATGTGTTACTGTTTTTCCAATGCGTTCAGTTCTAACCCATTACTTATTTTTTGTATTAACATATTTTACTTGATGTTCATTTTTTCTGTCCAGTATATAAATTAGTAAGTATTTTATTCTGCCTATTGTATCTCAGGCATCTATACAATGCTGTTTATAATCTGATGTTATATGTTTACTGTAGCTATTATGTAGCTATTACATGTAGCTATTCCTCAATCCACCTGCATACAGTATGCAGATAATTCTACTATCATCTGTTCTGCAAAATCTCTCCCTGAGCTTAAATCTCTAAGCCAAACTATCTTCTCCATAGTAGAAACATGGTTCCAAAACCAGTGCTTACTCTTGAATGCCAAAAAAAAACAAATTACCTCTGATTACTCCTAACAACAAGACCCCTCCCATACACTTCTCCATCCTAGCTAGTAATGGAACCCTTATATCACCTGAACTGACCTGTAAGTTATTAGGAGTTACAATAGACAATAAACTCACTTTTGACAATCATATTAATAACACCATTAAGTCCATTAACAGAACATTAGGCTCCTTGTATAGGATAAGACCCTTCCTCACCTCTTCTATGCTTCTCCCATTTATACCAATTTAAAGCAAAACAATCTCAACAAACTTACCAAAGCCTACAACAGTATTGCAAGGTTTGTAACTGGTAAGCCCTATAGAACCATTCACTGCATCAACCTACATCAGCTAGACTGGCTTGAACTGCAAAATGCTCTGCTACTCTCTCAACTAACAACTGCTCATAAAGTCTCTTACCCCCTACAACACACACCTACACTAAACAATCTTATAACACACTATAATAATCTTCATTCCCTATGCTCCTCTAATAAACTCCTAGCTTATATACCCAAATCTAACAACTTGGCTGGTGACTCCTTGTTCTCCATCACCACAGGTTCTTCAAACTTAATCTTAAAAATCACCTAAAACTACAAATGTTATGTAAATGTTATCTTCCACAATTTTTTAATCCTGATGGTTTACTGTACAATGTTATGTTAATTCCTTCCTAATGTATGTGGCATTGCCTCTTATTGCTTTGTTTTTTTCTATATTATTATTAAGTATGTCTCTACTGAAAATGGAAATACCTCCAGCTAGACTAGCCCGGTCAACAAATGTAAAATAAAAATAAAATAAAAAATACTGTTATTGTCAATTTTTAGAATCACTGTTGGAGCCTTTCTCTATGGGCCTCCGTTGAAAATGGGTTTCTGATCCAGTTGGACTTTCCCAGTCACCAAATGTCAATAAATAAATAAACAAATATAAATATTTTTATTCTCAAGAGAATGGCACATCTGTGTGCTCTCTATGGCTAATAACACAGAGGCAATGGGCCGTGATAACATCATAGGTTGCCTATAGAGTGACTTAAAACCTGACCTACCAGACACAGTTGCATCCATATGTCAACACAGCCTCCAGACAGCCTATGCTCCCATAGAATGGTGTACAGCAACAAGCATCCTTCTAACTCAAGGGGGACCATCACCTGATGCAAAGACTTATAGACCCATCTTGACTCTCCTTATCGGTGAGGTAGGCAAAGGAGTCATGATGGACCTTCTCTAAAAGGACACAGATAATATCCCACCTGTATACTACACCCACATCTGATTTGTTAAGGCTACATTATGTCTGTTCATCTGTTCACTGTCTGCAAGAAGGTCACCAAGGGCATGCATGATGACAACACTATCATCCTATATAACTTGACCTGGCCAAGGCATTTGCCATAAACACCCAAGCCACCAAGTGGGCAGACAACTGAAACACATACATGACAGTGAAATATGTTGCAGTGTGTGAGGTCACATTTATCTAGAATCCAGTGACCAGGTGTGTAGCACAGGGCTTTGCGCTTGGTCCTTTTCAGTCCATTATTTAAGTGTCAGACATCAAAACTGACATACATCCTTTCTCCAACCAGCTTTGTGGAGGACTGCAAACTATGGACAATCATTGAATCCAAGTGTGGTATTGGTATAATGTATATAGTATCAACACACACAAAAGATTTATGCTGCAGCCATGGGGACTCAGTAGGTGCAGGAAACCCCTGGGGGATTATCACCATTATTAATGCAAATACACATGATAATTACAATATGGACAACACATGAGTAGACCAAGTGGTATACACACCTGTAAACTATCTAGGATTGCTCATTATTTCTAATACAGGTGTAGCAGTGTCCCTGAGAACACCTTTGACAGATGTTACATTTTGAGGGAGGCGTACTTGATTCCCCTCAAAGATTGCTGACAAATGATAATAGTTGTACAAATGTGTCCTTCTAGAGCCATTCATGATCACTCACAATTACAGATGTTATGTGGAAGACATGGGATTACTAGTGGCATTATTCTGATATTGTCTATGATTGTGTGTGCCTCTGTCTACTGTTGTCCATGTGCCTATTACTAAGTGTCCTGCTTGGTTGAGACCTAGGCTGACACTGCATTCATACTCAGGCAATTTATTTTGCACAGATTCACAATCTGCACATAATCCCTACTGTATATACCATCCCTGTTATATGTCCTTTCCATTGATCATGCAAGGATGCTTGTATTAGAAAGTATCTACTCCACTGATATGTCATCTTGTGTGTCAGTCACATAATATGCAACAAATGTGGAGTCTGTACTGTATCATGTCAATATGTGAAGAGTGTTCATGCTACCACTGTCTTCACTGACATTACTTCATATGCTGTACATTACCATATTTCACCTGTCCTCTTCCCCTATGTTCATTCCTACATTTTATCTGTGTGCCCCTTTTCAATATACACATGTACCCTGACCATTTATTTATAATGCAGTCTATGTACCCTTACTGATCATTAGCACAACTTTTATTCAGTGTGTCTGACACAAGTTTCCACAATGCTGTGCACAGTATACACTTTCATGTAATGTGTTGGAAATATATACATTGCTTTATTAATAACCCTGGTACTCAATATGGCATCCCACGCAATCATGCATACCTACTCTGCCAATAGGTAAGCAGTTTACATGCCTGCTTGTGTCTGTATTCCTATACATGGTTTCCTGGCCAGCAACACTGTAGTTGGCCACAAAACCACACTTATTTATATTTAAATGCAGTGTGCAACACACATATGAAATTAGTGTTGCAGCTCACTGTGCAAACATGTAAACTCCATGTAGGCTTTGTGTTAGGCCTACACTAAGTTTATTGAATCCCCATTTGTCTTACCATAAAAACACGGGAAGGAAGGGGAGAAATCAAATGCCATCATGGAAGTATGGAATAGAGAAAACCATAAAGCAATTAAGACAAGAAGTGTTGCTGTTAGAAGAGTGTTACTAGTGTTTGTTTCCATACTGACAGGGACTCATTATTCCACAATTATTTGTTGTTATTGAATTCATTAAAAAACATTCATAAAACCCCCATGTCAGCAAAGAAACAAAAGAAATCCAGTTACTTCTCTATCAGTTTTCAAATTAAGCCTGACCTTGCATTCTGAGACAGTAAATAAAGTGGCACACAAAATCTGATGGTAATTCCAACCAGTTTTGAGTTGAAAACCCTGCTGGGCCCTCAGCAACAACAACTGACTGCAGTGGGACTATGAGCTATACAAGAGGCATGAAACTTTATTTAGTAATAATACTGGTCTTGCCAATAATACAGCGCATGACAGGAAATGTTTGCTCCACTAACAAGACTTGTAACTCTTATATAGCAAGACTATCTAAAAAAAAATACTTTGCACTTTGCTACTGTTTTACTCAGGCAAATCACTGGACTGCATAAGGCAAAATTAATCTGTCATAGCCTGATATGGGCTCTGTTGGGCCAAATTGGTACAACTGGCTTAAGACCGCCCCTGAAGCAAAGAATGTGTATACCTGTGCTTATGTCCTAAATACATGAACACTTATTTTTTTATGCTTTATTTCATCTTTCCCCTCCCAGACCATATACTATCAAAATACACCATTCTATTTCTAAACAAAGTAAGAGAGTAAGAGATCAATCATCAGTCTTAATTTGGGCAAAAATGCTTTCCATGTTCTATTGGCTGCCCTGTGGAATGAACTGCCATGCCCAGTAAGAAGCAATGAAAACTACATATCTTTTTTTAGGAAAAAAACAAAATTGTCGTCAAACTGCTCTGTTTTAGTAAGTAAATGTTACCACAAATTTTTCATTCATCTTTTAAAATTGTTTATATGTTTATTTTGTATATACTTGTATGCAGTCTGGTGAAACTATTTAAATGCCCATATTCATTTGGTTTTCCTTGCTAAAACGTTGTTATAGTACTTGTCTCAGTTATGCATACTCAGCTATTCAGGCTTAGGCTCTCCTCCAACTCTAATGTTAAACAATTAAAACTGTACTCCTCCCAACTCTACTATATGCCTCTCCAATTATTAACATAACTCAGAAAATGCCATAGTGCTACAACAACATTGCCAAATATGCAACAGACCTCCTAAATAAAACACACCAGTGCAGAGCACACCAACAAATAAAATTATTAGTGTTCCGGAATGTTCCAGCGATCTATCAACTAAAACAGACATGGATTGTTGTGTAATTAGAGCCTTATAGCCTGCCTAGATGCTGTGTTGTAACCTGAGAGAGTTTTGATATGTTTTATATAAAACAATGCTAAAATATGCATTGCTATCCTGATAACAATAAGTATTACATAAAAATGTAAACCTGCAAAGTAAACAAGTAGCACATCCTGACCTTCACAGCTCCATCACTTCAACAGTGTACCCTGATTTTGTAAACCAAATTAAATGAAGAAAAAAATTATATTCTACAAAATTTGACAGGCAATTTCTTAAACAAAACTGCATATCTCATTAGGTTTACTATCATGTTGTCAAGATGGACTTGGTCAAATACATTTTGTGCAAAGTCCGAATCTCGAACTCTGGCAATGTCAAACACTGATAATGCAGAAGTACAAATCTCACCCCCATCTCTACCCATGTTAGAACTTGTTAAAAATCACATTCAATTTGTTATTTGACATTACCAGATTTCAACACTGTCAGTTTTTGCGGTCATGGGTCGATGATACGATCATTCTCGGCAACATGATAGTAAACCATCTCATTACACTTATATGTCAGATGAATGTCATCAGCAGCAAAGTTTTTGTCTAGTTTCAGCTTTCATCATCAAGGAAATATATTCCTTGGAAATCCCAATCTACTCCCGTCTTTAAAGTTGAGTTTATTCATCTTGTGACATACATTTCTAAGAATCAGATTGCTACTATAAAAGCAAGGACTAACAACACAACTCATCATTTAATTGCTTGGACAAAATTGTCTAATCTTTCAGAGAAATATTTCGTGATCTCCTATGTATATTGCTTTTTTTAGTTGTTCTGGACATTGTATATAGTTTATTTGTTTTTTCTTGTTTCTTTACTGTTATTATGTTATAAAATGAATAAACTGCTCCAACTATGAAAATATTGTACTTCAGACCAAAAAAAAAATAGTGGTAGCAGTGCTAATCCTTTTTATTTTTGAAATCTAGAAGTTCAGTCATTGTATCTGAAAGGAAAAGCAAAAATAAAGGAAAAATAGTAGTAAATCATCAGCACGTTTTTGGTTTTTGGTATAAAATGAATAAAAACATTTTGGAAAAAAAAAAGGAAAAATATTCCATATTCTTCATTTAGGACATGAAGTTATGTTTATAAGGTATAATATTTTCAAACAGCACTCAGTGTACAAACTTTAACACTTGTTTTCATTTATGAGTGAAAGCTTTTTACACCATACAGTACTGTCCACTACATATCATTGTAGTAATATTCCTGTACATTTAACACTGATATATTCATAAGTACAAAATGAACAATCAGTGATATTTTTGGCTACTTATATTGTAGTCACAACAGCTTGGTCTAAGTTCTTTTAGTAGCAATGTATCTGCAAGTTACGGCAATCCTGAAGTTCTTTCCTGTTAATGAAATATTAATGCATATAAGGTTAATATTTCATGGTTTGCAGAACACTTCACCAGTAAATATCAATATGTTTCTTAGTGTACGAATTAGAAACACAATCTAATTTATAAATTCAGACAAATGTCATCCGTTTTAGCACCATAGCAATCTACTGCAACATCTGCATGTCTTGAAATTTTAATGATTACGTGTTACAAAGTCAGAACACCCACTAATATCACAGTAGCTGTGCATAGTACACCACACCATCATTGCAGTTATTTTTCCCCCCAAAGGCAAATTCCTCTTCACAGTGGTTCAGATAACTTGCACAAATACCAAAGGCAGAGTGAAGGCACGATGAGTAGAGTCTTTTTTCCTCAAAATTTTTTTTTATTTTCAATTAAAATAAAATTTACATAATATTTTTAAATATCATTTTAAACAACTATATACAATATTTACAATAGCCTGACTTTCAGTTATATACACTATATGTTATTAAATATAGAGTTAACAGATCAGTTATTAGAGATACAATATTGATTACTGCAGAGTGTCCAACAAAGATATAACTTTCTTCCAAGGATTATTTACCAATGGCCTGGGATAGAGTCGCAGTTCTTTGATTTTTACATCCATCGATGCAGTTGTCTTCAGTAAAGTGTAGAATTCTTCCAAGGTCGGGGGGTATTTGAATTCCACCTTCTGGTTATGCATTTCATAGATGTAGCAAGTATTTTCCATAAAAAATACATATTTGTCTTATTCAGGTAGGGACCTTCATTTACATTTAGTATAATCAATGCTTTAGTTAAGGTAAAGGATTAATTAAATAAAGCTTGTAAAAAATTATTGATTCCATTCCAATATGATTTAATTACATTTATAAAAAATATGAATCCAATGAGTAGAATCTTTGTAAAGCTTGGGAAATTACACATGCTTAAGAAAAACCATGCAGAAACCTTTATGATCATATGTTACAAACTAAAAACAGCAAAAATAGAAATAACATCACTATAAATATTTATGATTATGTAAGCAGGGGTGCTCATTTTGAGTAGGGAGTAAGTTAACCCAGTTTGGGTTTCTTAAATGCATCAGAAAAAGGAAATGATTCTTGCCTTGCATAATAAGTTGATCAGATTACTGCTGACATGCTGATAAAGTTATGGAAGCCAGCCCTTTTGAAAGATACTTGCACTGTTTGCATGGTGCAAAGAAGGACAACTGTAATGCATTGAAGTTTCATTAGGAAACCTATAACGAGTGACTCCATGAACATAAATAAGTCTGCTTTGATAGAAAACATGTAAGCATCCTAAATGAATTAAGAACACCTAATTCTGTAGCATGTCAAAGAAATGATTCACCTTTGGCTATTCAGTATTAAATTGATTGTTTTTGGTTGCATTGCAGAAGTATATAGTTTGCTCATTTCTTATTTTACACTAGATGTATATCTATCTTGTTCCATCACTTCACTGTTTGAGACATAGTCAGTAGTCTTATTTTTTTAATTCAGAAATACTTCACAATGAAACTTAGAACTAGCTGGTTTCTCAGTACTAGCACTAAAATCTGAACCCATGACTAGCACTTGCTCTAGAACCTGCCGAAAAGCAGTAGGAAGCCTTAAACTGATCGAAGCACTCAACTCT
Source organism: Protopterus annectens (assembly GCF_019279795.1). Lineage (NCBI taxonomy): Eukaryota > Metazoa > Chordata > Ceratodontiformes > Protopteridae > Protopterus > Protopterus annectens. Next base: position 97,454,262 of record NC_056748.1, read on the forward strand.
CCTTGATAATAAGGAGAAAGTAACTGTAGGCACTAAACAGCCTATAACTGTAAAGTACCTTGCAAAGGTAAGGGAAAACAGCTCTTGTACTTTACAAAAAAAGCGCCTAAATAGGCATTTCCAAGAGTCAGCTTCCGGTGATTTCTCCTGTCCACCTGGTGAATCTGGGCATACTGGGGCAATGCAGCAACTGCCTCATGAACACAGACAACCATCCCCTCCTACCACCCAGCACTGCAACCTGCGAGAGATGCACTTACATAGCCAAACTGGAAGCAAAGCTCTCTCCAACCAAGATTGTGCTAGACAGTCAAGAGGAGAAGGTTAACCCCTGAAGTACACCTCAAGCAACACATAGCCCTTCAAAATCCACACCGTCAACGCCCACATATAGCAACACTAAACCCACATATGTGGAGGCCCTTAACATTAACCTGCCCAAGCAACAAGGACCTCCGAAGCTGAAATGCAAACAAACACCAGTCACAATCAAAGTGACACACAGCTCACAGCACCAGTGTGCCACCCAACAACAGCCCCCTAAGGCAAGACAACATATCCAACACTTTAGTCATAGGTGACTCTATAGTCAGGCACACTGATGTCCCACTCACCAGGCTGAAGAAGGAGAAAATTAAAGTCAGCTGCCTGTCGGGTGCCAAGATCTGGCACATATCGCATGCACTCAAGTCACTCCATAGCAAGTACAAATACAACTCTGTCATTGTCCATGTTGGAGTGAATGACTTGAGACATACCTCCCTGGACTACATGAAAAGAGACATGGAAGAGCTCTCAGATCATGTGGCCCAGGCAGGTATGATTCTAGCCCTGAGTAGCATCCTACCCAGAATGATATCACTGTATAAGGACAAAATGATGGACTTCAGCAATTGGCTAAACTTCTGGTGTCATTCAAAGGGGATCCAGTATCTATCTGCTTGGGAAGACATGATCAACAAACCATGATGCTTTGCCAGAGATGGTCTGCACCTTTCACCCCTGGGATTCAGGTTACTGGCTAAAGATCTTGCCACCCCTATAGTGCCTTTTTTAGGCAAGGCTCAAAGGACAAAACCACCATTGTAACAGATACAAGCATGCAAAATCTATCAAAAAAGGTAATGCTACTCAATGATAGAAGTCTAAACCTCAAAATTCACTCTCTCGAGGCACTCCTAAAAATGGACAACATCGATATCTGTGCAGTAACTGAGATCTGGTTCAAGGCTCCAGAAAGCACCCCTGCAATACCAGGCTACAACTCTTACCACACTTTTCAGCCACCAAATCAAGACCAAAACACTAAAGTTGTAGGAGTGTCCATATTCACAAAGGATATTCATACCTCCAGGCTAGTTGCCCAACAAAACACATCTGAAATTCTCCAGGTGCAACTAACACTAGGTAAGACTGCAATCCGAATTGTACCTTGCTAAAGAACCCTCACCATGCCCCAAGATTCTCACTATACCTTTCTAAACATACTGGAAAATATTAAGATACAACCAAACACCCTAATACTGGGTGATTTCAACTACCCTGCCATTAAGTGGGAAAAATACTTGGGTACCAACACCTTTTCCCAACGGTTCTTGGAATTAATAAATTTCAATGCCCTGGATCAACTAATCCATTGTCCCACCAGGGGACCTGCTCATTACCAACATGGGAGATAGATGCTCCACACCAGTGGTCACCCCCTCATTGGTCAGGTCTGACCATAAGCTAATCACCCTTGACATCCACATCCCACTCCCCAGTAAGGAAACCTCCGTAGAAAACTTCTCCAAAGCCAACTTCATGCTACTCAAGTCAAAAGTGGCAAACTTCATGATACCCATGCAGACAGGAGCTGAAAGTTCAACTGCTAAATCCTACACTAAGGCACTGTATGAGCACATCCACTCGTGCATGCATCGTGCCATCCCAAATAGAACCAATATGCTCTCCTCCAAAAAAAGGAAGACAATCTGGTGGTCCCCTGCCATAAACAAACTATACAACAGAAGGAAGAAACTGTTGCAGAAAAGAGGAAAATCCCAGGATGCAAAAAACTCCCTTGCCAGCCTCAGTAAGAAGCTGAGATCCCTCATAAAATCCTCCAAAGCTAGTTACAAAAATAAAACTGCCAAAGATTCCAAAGACAACCACAAGGCATTTTATAGTTATATCAAGAATCTAAATGGCAATGCTCAGATCTGCTCTGAGCTACAACAGAATGACATTAAATATACTGATTGATCCCATGGATATTGTCAATATCCTGGCAGATTGATTTAGTGCCAACTTCACCCCCTCTCACCCCCTAAAGGGCCCATCTCAATACCAAAAGATTGCCAAATTTCAGTAATCACAGCCACACAGATAGAAACCACACTCTCCAAAGCTAAGAATACAGCATCCATGGGACCAGATGACATCCTGGGCTGTGTACTACATGAACTACAAAATGAACTGGCATCTCTTCTAAGTGTCATGTTTAATCATAGCCTCACTTCAGAATTCATGCCCACTGAGTGGCACACAGCAACAGTTATCCCACTCCACAAGGGGGATCCACCTTGGATACCGGTAACTACCGTCCTATCAGTCTGACGAGCCTGATCTGCAAGGCCATGGAATGCAGTATAATGGAACTTATAAACAAAGACATTGGCATCCTTCAAACACTGGACCCCACCCAGTTTGAGTTCATGAAGGGCCGATCTTGTCTCCTGAACCTGAATGACTTCTTCGAATCAGTCTCCAGAGCTGTGGATGAGGGTAAAGTGGTCCACACAACCTATATGGACCTTGCCAAGCCCATCGACACCATCCCCCACTCTGGAATCATAGATAAACTTACTAATCTGGGCATAAATCCCTACGTCACTCGATGGGTTGCCAGCTGGCTTACTGACAGAACCCATACTGTAAAAGTAACCGACTCCAAATCAGGCTCCAGACAACTGACAAGTGGAGTACCTCAGGGTTCTGTCTTGGGACCGCTATTGTTTGGCATCTACTTCTCTGAAGTACAGGCCAACACTAACGGACTCTGGCTAACAAGGTTCACAGATGACTACAAACTGGGAGCCATTATTGAATCCCCAAATGATGTGGATATTCTACAAAAGAGCCTTATAGAAACAGATGATTGGTGCCAGAGCCATGGACTCAAGCTTAATTCCAAGAAAAGTATAGTTATTCCCTTTGGGAAAAACCATGTACTCATGAATTACCACATAGGTGGAAGTACACTAAACACCAAAAGTGTGATGAGAGACTTGGGGACACAGGTGGACAGTGGTCTCACCTTCGATAACCACATCACCACAACAGTCAGGAAATCCTTCTATGTGACACACCTCATTTCTAAGGGCATTTCATCCAGAAAAAAGGAGGTCATTATCCCACTGTACTCATCCCTCATTAGACCCATTATACAGTACAATGCCCCATTTGGCATGTACCTCACAAGACATCTGCAACAGCTGGAATGGCCGCAGAAATACCCCGCCAAAAGAATCACAGGCCTAAAGCAGATGCCCTATGCTGACCGTCTAAAAAAACTCCAGCTATACTCTGTGGCATATTGTCTACTCAGAGGCAATCTCTGATTAACATACAAGCCCATGTCAAACCCTGAGCTGCTGGACATGCTCCACTTAAAGAAATCCCAATCCCTCAGAGCCACATGCTCCAGGGATCTAAACCTTTTATCACAACAAACAAAACATGCTGGAGGGATAGGTTCCTGACCCAGAGACTCCCCATACTCTGGAATAGACTGCCCATACATGTCAAGCAGAGTGCCTCCTTGGCCCTCTTCAAAGGGAACCTTGATGATTGGATGGGAGATAGGAAATTCACCCTGGGGATCAAGTCACTTGCCCTGCTAGACAGGGGTCCAGGGAAGTAAATATTGTGGGAAGAAATATCCAGGGAATTGTTATGTCTAGGCTTGTATAGGCCCTAGGGCTGCCTAATACCAACCTATGAACCTATGAAACTATAAGGTGGGGGGACTGTCAAACCTCCCAAACACCTTTTTTAATATTTGTGGGTCACATGTTTGCTCAGACTAATTGCTTTTTTTATCCCAATGCACCTCCAAGGGACCCTTCCTGATGGCTTCACAATCTGCACCCAGTATGACATTTTGTTAAATGTGGGTGGGAGATAGGCATTCCTGGGATCAATGAGAACCATTCTGTCCATGTCTTCTTGTCCAAGAAAACTTGACCCATCCATTCTCCCAGTAGTATGAGTTGCATGTAAGGAGCATGTCATCTAGCCAGTTCGTTGGAGCAGACTACCCACTAAGTTGCCTAGAGACTCAGAATGGCTAACAGGAGGGGCAAGTGAGCATCCTCCCAGAGGTGCATTATATTCCCTGACTAAGCAGAAGAATACATGCCTGATAGAATGCAAGCCAATACAACCACTACATATATGTGATACACTCAGCCACCTCTAGGTGTTTTAATACTACAAACCTAGCAGCCCCCTTCCTCCTGAGGATGTGTAAGATTTCAATGTCTGTTCAAGCTTACCCTTCTCCATCTGGTCCCTCAGATGCCCATGCCACTAATCAAATGTGGATCATCTGAACAATAGTCAGGACTTCATCTCTCTGTGTTATATTTTGACCAAATTACAGATACTCATTTGCACTGGAAACAAGTATGGTTTGTGACAGAGGTAGAGGGTGATTACCACCTATAATAAGGCCATGAACAGGTTAAGGAAAATTAAGCTCTTAGTTTCATTGGTATATACTAGGCTAACGACCACTAGGACCCTTAAGAGCATAGTCGTGCAACCCAAGGTCACCCACAAGTTTGATTTACATTTCATTTTAGGGGTGAGTTACTGACTGCCTCTGTCCATAGCAGCCAGAATAAGGATGAATTTCTGATTACCCATCAATTTGTACAAGTTGTACTTAAGTACGAATAGGGAATAACTCTGCTTCACATGGATAGGGTGCCTATTCCAGAGAATGGGAATTCTCTGAGAAACATATCTGTTTCTCCAACATGTCCTATTTTGGTTGCAAGCAAATTTAGATCTTTTACTCTAGTAATTAATTCTGGTGCTGTTTGTTTTGCAGTTGTGCAAATGATTCATCAAAACACGGTCCATGGATGCTTTGTATGCCAGGCAAAGATCACCTCTAAGAAGTTATTTATTTACTTATTTTATTAATTATTTATTTAAGATTTGTTTACCAGGAAAGTCTGACTGAGTCAATACCCATTTTCAGAGGTCTGGGGAAAAAAGCTCCAGAGACAAATTAACAAATTACAAAATTACAAAGTAACAAAATTACAAAACTACATTCATTTACATTAACTTGTATAAAACATAAATTCATATTGCTAGCTAGGACAGATAAACACGCATGCAATAGTTTAAAAACAGCACAGTGCAATAGAATGCAGACAAAGATTAGAATGTGTCGTGCTACACATAGAATAGATCAAAGCAATACTATAGAATGGAATGGAGGTAAGGTGTAAAAGAGAGGAAAAAATATCTGCAGGACAGTGGTCTTGGCAAGTTAAAGGAATCAGAAGCCAAAATACTACAGGGTGGTTAAAAGGCTATTATTATTATTATTGTAGGAGAATCTTTGTAAGTCAAGTAGAACAGGGATGACAGAGTTAAAGGGTATCAGCAGGAGGGGTAATAAGGGAAGATAAGATGTATGGTTAGTAAATTGTGAAGGGGAGGGGGGAGAGGAGATAAAGTAATTAATGAATAACATAGTTGCATATTATGGGCATAATGTGGAAGGATTATATGTTGGAAAGGGAATGGATGATACTGAGTAATAAGACAGGGCTGTGAGGAGATCAACAATGGACACTGTGTTTATTCCCTGTATTATTTTTGTAAGGGACCTTTGTGGATGTTCCAGTTGCTGCATATGTCTGATCAGGTACATACCAAAAGGGGTTTTATACTCGATGATGGGCCTGATGAGGGCTGAGTACAATTGTATGATGGCCTGTCTAGACCTAGATGCCATGCCCTTACTTGTAAGCTGATCAACATAGAAGGATTTTCTTACTACCTTGAACACATGTTGGTCAAAGGCTAAGGTACTATCTATATCAGTTCCCAGATACCTGACTAGTGAATCAACTTTTAAGGGTGTTTTATTGATGAAGTAGTTACTCAGGGTAGCAGACTTCCCAAAAGGTACTAGAATACATTTCTTCATATTGAGTTTTAAGCCATAGCTTTGGAACCAAGCATTTGTCTGTATTAGTCCTTCCGAAAGGGTATATTCATCTTGGGGGGAATCAGTGACTCTTCCCAGTTTGCAATCATCTGCAAACTTAGTAAGCCAGAGGGCTTTGACATTGGCTTTGACATCTGAGAAATACATGCCAAAGAGAAGTGGGCCCAGTCCCTGGGGTGCTCCTTTAGTGACCAGCCTCCTTATGGAGGTGGTCTCATTGATTCTGCCCTCCTGGGTCCTATTAGTGAGCCAGCTAGCTATCCAGCATGTTTTAAAGGGATTTGTACCTAGTTCTGTATGTCTGTTGACAATGCAATAGTGGGGCATTGCATCAAATGCCTTAACCAGATCTAGGTAGGCAGTATGCACAGTTTTCCCCTCATTCCTTGACTTAGTGATCTTTTCAAAGACGTCTACTAGATTCAGTAAACATGACAATCCTTTGACAAATACAATATAATAATTTGGACATGGAGGGTAACCTATAGCTGGCCAGGATACAGTACAGGATTGTGTCTGTGGTGGTCTGCATCTGGAGGAACTCCAGCATGTCATCCTGTTTGACCAGCCTAGAGGTATGCCTGTTACTGATGTATATTGAGACACCTCAACCTTTAGCCCATTCTGTGCAGCTACTAGTCTCAAAGTGTGGAAGGCACTGAAACCTTGCAGTGGTGGGGTACTCTCTTCTGCTTTAAACCATGTCTCAGTAACTGAAGAGATATCCATCTTCTTAATTCTGAGGAGGGCTTGGAGGGAATGCAATAACACCTTGAGGTTCTGTTACATTGATTTTGCTATACTGGTAGATTTGTCAATTAGAGATTGCCTAAAAAAGGCACTATGGGGTAGACAAAGCCTTAGCCAGTATTCAAAAGTCTAGAGGGGAAAGGTGTGGACAATCCCTAGCAAAGCAACATGGTCAGTTGATCATGTCCTCCCAAGCTGACTAATATTAGATTCCCTTAGAATGACACCAGAAAGGCAGCCAGTTGTTCAAATCAATAATTATTTGCTCATATTGTGGCATCATACTCAGTGATATAATATGCTGCTCAATGCATTGTGACATCATCCTCAGTGATACATTGTAACATTGTATTATTGTATCATCCTCAGTGATAGCAATATGCTGCTCAATGCTAGACTCATACCATCCTGAGACACACAGTCTGAAAGTTCCATAATGTCTCTCTTCATATAGACCAGGGAGATACATCTCAGGTTACACCTACATGGACTATAATGGAATCATGCTGATACCTGCAGATTAATGATTTGAGTTAATGCATGATTTGATGGATCCTGGTTCCAGATAAGTGACTAACAGTGATCTTCTTCTTGTTCAGCCTGCCTAGAAGGCCATCAGCATATCTTACAATGGAGTCCTCTATGATGAGAGCCCAGAGAAGTGTGCTTGCTTGCCTTAGGGGCTTAGTGTTTGGGGCTTCATTGAGGCTGACACTATGTGTGGTGTTAGGTGTTTATTTTGAGTGCCTTTGGGCTTGCTGAGTTTTGACAGTGGTCTAGGTGATCTTTTTGTTTAGGAAGATTGCTTTTATGTGCCTCAACATATGTTAGTATATGTGTGTGTTGTGTGCTATGTGAAGTGGGTGCTGTGTGTATGGTTTAAACAACCTGATGTGGACTTGTGTACAAGAATTTAGCCTCCAGTGTCTTTGTGTAATTACACCTCTTACAAACTGTGTCTGATTCTTAAGGATGTAGTGTTTGTCAGTATACATGACACAACTGCTACATTGTCTAAAGATGTACATATCTATCAAGCTGGCTGCAGAGAAGTTAGAAAAATGCATAATCATAATGTCCAGTCTTTTGATTTGAGAGCTCCAGTGGGTGGTGTATTGGGGTTAGAAGGCTATTAAGGGTGCTTTGTTTGTGCAAACTAATAAGAGTGTTATATTGGGGCAGACTAAACTAAACAGTACTAAATTGTACTAACTTTAATGTTTACACAATACTGATTTCTACTAAACCTGTAAGTAGTGCCACTCGAGGCCTAACTGGCTGCTCTAAGTGGGTTGGTATCCAAGGTATTTGCACTATATTGCTGATTTACAGGTTACAGTTTCATGGATCGCTCTACACAGAAAATTTGCTTTCTATGTGTTTCCTACTGTACAGGGCACTGCTAACCCATGCAACCATGCAAAATTTATAGCAGTACAGAAAAAAACGAAAACTAAATAATGAACCCTCTGGCCAATAAAATGACTACACTATGAGTCCTTTTGTGTATTTCCCAAGTCAGATAGAACCAAACACCTCCTGCCACAAGGTGAATAAACCTAGTCCTCATGATGTAAAAAACACAAATGAAGAGACCCACAAGTACAATGCTAACGCAATCCACTGTCCTCATGATGTAAAAAACACAAATGAAGAGACCCACAAGTACAATGCTAATGCAATCCACTGTCCTCATGATGTAAAAAACACAAATGAAGAGACCCACAAGTACAATGCTAATGCAATCCACTTAACGAGCTGGAAATTGCTTGCTGAAGGTAATTTCAAGACAAAAACAGTGACCGGAAGACCATTTATTTACAAAATATTCAGTGAAATGCTCACACATAAAAGCAGGAAATAAAAGTGATCGCTGAAAATAACAAGTGCAATTTAGCAATCAAAGGTACTTACCTTTCCTTAGATGGCACTGGATGCAAGTAAAAGACTTTTGGAATACAGGCTTTGCTGAGCTCCAGGAAAATGAGCAGGATGCAATTATTAGTAAAGAAGGGTGACTCAAGAGTAATACTGGTTTGCTGGGTGGACACTTAGTATCATGGGTCTATGGAAAACAATGGGTGGAAAAAGAATACAGCAGTCTATAGCAATGACAGAGGGGAAGTAAATACTTTGGAAATTAGATAATCATACCGGGTGGAGGGCAAAGATACAGCCTTATAAAACAACAGCAGCAGAAGAGTTGGAAATTTTTCAGGGAACAAGCAGGCTAGTTAGCTACAGAGGCTAGCAATCAGAGGCAGTACTGGAACTCTTTCAGAAACTTTAGCTTAATGTATATTAGAGAAAGATGGGACAGACACATAATGCAAGCAGATAAATTATAAGCAAAATATAAAAGCGCTGAAGCACAAACTGAAGCAGAGACACTTCTCTCACTATTGAACTTCTACTACAGTTTAAGGCACCAGGCTATGCACTGATTTATCAGTAATGCTGTTTATTGAAAAATAAAATAATACATGATTTAAGCACAAATATGGTAGTGGGAGTACACAGTTCTGCCAGAATTATGAATTAAACTACTGTACTTTGGCCCAGCAGGGGGACTGAGATTAATTATTTCAAATGGAAAGAACTGATAAGATTGTATTATATTGGAATTAACTGGAAACAACTGAAATTAGATGGAAATGAATGTCTTTATCTGTTAAGTACCCAAACTTATGCTGAGCAGGTGCCAGTCTCTCCTTTATGGGCCTAGTCTTTTTGTACTTTTCAGAATAAATTCTGCACACTCTGTGGTTTGGTTAAAAATGCCTTATTAGATGTTAACAATATTTGAATACTGTCTCCAATAACAGTGCTTATAAACAATAACAGTCTGTAGAAATTCTGGAATGCTGGATAACAGTAACAGTGCTGATAAATATATCCACAGTTTCTGCATGTGTATTCTGATTCTCCTGAATAATATCAACTGAAACAGTATTTTCCTCCTGAATAGTATGGCTATTTGACCTGAGTTCTCTATTCAAGCTCAAGTGTCTGTACTGTAAAGACCTTCTGCATATCAGTCCAAAAGCTAACTTAACTGACTCTACTGAAAGGGTCTGAAGTATTTCCTAATAATAAGAAAATCCTGTAATGTTTTACATGCCTCTTTAGCCTTGGTTTCCTAGCCTTGCTTTGCATGTGCCTCACATTCTATTCTTTATCTAGCATTCCATTGCAAGTACACATATCCTTCCCTTGAGAAAGGAACATTCTGTAGCTCTTCATGAAAACTGTTATTTCTGCACATCTCATGCTTAGCCAACAAGATAATCTTTTCCTTTCTACTGAACTGTCTTTCCCTAAAACTGAATGCATATGTGAAAAAACAAGTCTGATGATATTTTCAGGCCTATTATTTTGCTTTAATGTACTAAAGTGAACTCACTAAGAATACAGTGAAAACCCTCAGTCTAGTGCAAATTATGAATCCATCTGAAATGTCAAAATCCATAAAGCAACCATGTTTGCTATTGAAACTTCCAAGGACTAAAAAAGGCCAATCGAAGGTTCAGGCAAGGTGGGATAGAAGAGGAGGAGGAGAAGGCTCAGTGCTCTCTAGAATAAACTGTTGAAGAGGACATTGGGAAAAACAGGAATATTAAAATAAAAATTAATAGATAGATTTGTGTCTTTCAGCTTTTCCCAGTTAGGAGTTGCCACAGCGGAACTCCAGTCTGCTAATGATTGGCAGTGGATTTTTACTGTGCCGAGTTGCCAGCCCAACGCCCAACCTTCAAAGAAGGTATGAAAATTAATAGATAGATAAGAAATAATGAGATCTATGTTATCAGAGAACCTATGACGAGAATTTGGTTAGGAACACTCAGGACAAAATTAAGGCTTTCTCTAAGTATTTTAAGCAAGAGGCAGAGAGACTTACAGATATGATGTAATTTCTGAAAATAACAGGAAAGTCAGTGACTTGATTGAGATTGTTGCATTCTTTTCTAGCTTTTTAATGAACACATATGGAACTGTAGAATCAGACAAATTATTTCAAAAGACAGGAGCTGAAGAAACTTTAGAGGTTATTGAGAACGACATTAGAACAACTTTGGGTTGATTAGTTTTGCCACTAATGTCAGTCCTGATAGTCTTACAAATGTGTGTTTTATGGAGACTTAAGGAAGTTTTTGTAAAACCTCTATACAGCTTGCTATACAGTAGCAAATATTCAAAAAAACTGGAATATTGTATTTATTGAGGAGATCTATAAAGTTAAGGGTATTAAGGATTTGATGATCAACTATGGGTCAATTACCCTGTTGTTAATCATAAGAAAGATAATAGAAAGACTGATACTGGACAAACCTCTAGGCAAACTAAACACTCTGGGACTGGAGGGCTCACTCAGTGACATGAACACTAGTGGATGTGATTTTGTCTGCACTCTTGACTCCCTGGGGTTTTTTTTACATTATTTATGGACTACAGCCTTTCATTGCTATCTTCATAAACTGCTGAGAGACTTAGAAGTCTAAGCACTGAATTAGTGATCTATTGTGCCCTAACTCAACTGAAAATGGCAATATTTTTTGAATCTCGCTACTCCCAATTATATGGCCTGTATGAAGGATATGGCAGGAATTAAGTAAAAAAGAAAGCTCTTGCCAAGCATTGCACAAGTAACTGAGGCCGGTAGCTTACACAATGCCTTGTTCTCCTTAACCTTGCTATTAAAGGACATTAGGTGAAAACTATGGGTGAGAAAACCAAGGCAGAAGTTACAACCATCCATTGACAGCTGGAGTTACACTACCAAGAACTTACAGAACAGCTAACCATTGTAAATGCCCACTGTACCCAGCTATATGACCTAGTAGACTCAAATAGAAAACTGAAATTAAAAATTGATGGCATGGAGAATCAGTCACACTGCAACAACCTATGTGTAATTGGGTTGCCAAAGGTAATGGAAGGAGACAATCTAGTGCACTTCATATGGCAGGAATTTGCCATTGTATTACATGCAAACCATGGCTCAGTCATTGAAAGAGCTCACTGGATAAATGCCAATGTGGTCAGCAACTTGCCCAGGTACTTTACAGTGAAATTACTCAGCTACCAGGACAGAGAGGCTATTTTGAATTTGGCTAGAGACATGGGTTCTAAATGTCCAGGTTGCTTCTAACTAGAGTGCCTCACTGTGTGCCAAACATAAAGTGTTCATCCCTTCACTAAAGCAGTTCAAGGACTTCAGATTCACTGTCTTGAACATCTAGAATGAGCTGTAGCTTTACAATTTAATCACCCTGCAGAAGCTGAGAACTGCTTGGATGGGGGCAGGAAGCCAGCCCACATACCTGCAGGTGCACCATCCACTAACAATGAAATTAAATGACAGCTCATAACTTCACTGTATCGTGCATGGAGATCACTTAGTAAGCAAAAGACCAAAGCAGCCCCTTCTAAACTATGGGTCCTGCACAAATTTTCCTAAACTCATCTAGCTAAGAACTCTCATCAGTCAGCGGAAACACACTGCAACAATAAATTCCTGCCACTAGCTGACCAGCAAGATGATTTGGTGACTGAAGAAATGGAATTTGTCAGTCCAGACCCTCTTCTCAATGAGCTGGACCTCCTGGAGTAATATTAAGATCGGGCATAACTGTTGCAAGTAGTGGCAGCGGCTACAGCATGAGCTACATGAAAGTGGACAAGTAAGCTCATGTTTCGCCAAAAGTGTTAGATTGGAGAGGCTGCTGTGCCTGGCCCCATGCTTAATACATGTGGGAAACCCCCTCTTGGTTTATGCTGGTGACTGTTAACAGCATGGACAGGGCAAGAGGAGCTCTTGTCTTAAAAGTTTTTTTTTTGGCTTATTATAACAAGGGTTTTTGGGTTTTGGGTTCTTTTCCCTTTCTCTTTTCCTAACTCCTATGGTTGTTGTTTATGGGCTTGACTGGTGAAGGTGCAAGCTGTGTTATAATTAACACCAATTCAAATATGAGTGCATGATTATGTTTTTTTAAGGTGGAACAATATTTCTACTAATTAGAGGACATATTTATTTCTCCCTCTGTCAATATATTTTCTTCAATGGCATATGGTAAGCTGAGTTCAGACTAGAAAGTAGGCAGTATGTGATCCTCCTGGACTGATGCTAGATGACAAACACAGTTTCCGTGGCCCACCCTGATTTTCTCAGGCTTCTTTAAAAGAAGGTGTCACTTCCTTTCAGTCATTTGCTGCTAACAAATCCTGGCACTCTTATCTTAACAATAATGTAGCTTCAAAGGCCTTCACATGAAATATAAAGGTTCTTAACAGTAGAATAAAGGCTAAGGTGGTAGTTAATTATTATTTATTTTTTATTTATTACATTTGTTAACCATTTATAAACGTATAGTGTTGAAAGTATGTGTTATATGTTTAGAAGAAAGTAAGATTAGGAAAGACAGTGTAGATAAGTTATTTAAGGGTGGTATGCATGTACATACACTACCTTAGCTGTGAAAGGGGTGTTATGTCTGGCAAATAAAGACTTGGGTTGGGCCAAGCGAGAGAGATCTGGAGTGACAACAAGGGCAGGTGGGTACTTCTTAGAATCACAATGCTACAGAGATACTTCTTAGTGGGTAACTTTTATGGACCTGTACCAATGATTTAAACCCAGTTTGTTTTGTCCATAAAGCCCTGTTTGAGGTGGGTGAATAATACCTCCAGATCATCATTGGTGGGGATTTTAACACTGCGCTAGACTATAAACTCGAAAAGTTATCACCTGTTAAATCTAAACTATGGAAGTACAAAGAAAAATGTTATCATTGAAGAAGGAATTCCAGCCAGTGGATATCTGGCAACTCAGCATTATACCACCAAAGACCTCACATACTTTGCATCTCAGTCAGGTTCAGCCAAACGTATTGATTTTTTTCTGTTAAGCCACCACTTGACAGACGAAGTTGTGGCTACAGCATTAATTCCCAACCCCCATTCTGATCAATGTATGGCTTCCATGGAGTTAAAAGGTATACTATTAGTCACCAAACCACATAAATGGAGGTTTGACCACTTATTATATAAAAAAACACTTGTACCTCGAATATCAAAACCTGAGTTAAAAGGTTCTGGGCTTTCAATAATAAAAATAGGGATTTCTCTTGGTAACTATAGGATAGCTTTAAGATAAATGTAACTATTTATATAAGACACTTGCAAGTGTCTGATAGGAGAAACACAAAGATAGCCTGGCAAAATATGAAACACAAATTAAAGAAGTGGTAAATAGTTAAGAGAATTGGATGCAGATACCCTGTTTAAGTAAAGAAATCAACTCTCTGAAGAGGGAAGCCTGAAAGGTTAAATATAGTTTACAGCACCAAAGCTGGGCTATATTTCTGGGCAAAGCAAATCAGTTCCCCTAAGCTATTATAGCAATAACCCACGCTTGTGTGGGTATGTGTTGGATTACCCACGTTGGCGTGGTTTGGTCGAGGGGGCCGGGGGCGGACGGTCCCAAACCGGCTGCCCGGACAGACCACATGACATTATTTAAGAAAAACTATTACTTTTCTTAAATAATGGCATATAATGCCTGTTTACTGCCCTTCCGCAGATGTCTGGCATCCGGCTGTTCTGATGTACTGCATCACAGTACATCAGTTTTAAAACCTGTCTCGCTATGTTAAATGGGTTTAGCATAGCAAGACAACTTTAAAATAAGCAACAGAGATCTCCGTTGCTTATCTTAAAGTTCTCTAGCTATGTTTAACAACCCAGTTATACTAATGGAAAAAGTCCACAGGACCTTTTCCATTAGTATAACTCGATTTACAATGTTACGCGCGCCACAAAATCAGCGCACGCTTTGGGGGGGAGCACATACACCTAGGATGCAAAAACAGGAGCAGGCTGATCTATCCTTAAAAGATGAACAGGGCACTATAAATTACTCCATGGGAGTGATTAGATGGGTCATGGCAGATTTTTACAAGTTTCTCTATTAGCATAAGAATTAATTTATCCTAATTCAGCAGAAGTATTTTCACTCTAAAACAGCTTGTCTAAAGGTAGAAATGCATTGCCTAGAAGCACTGAATGATTAATTCTCCCTGAAGAGAGGTACACCAAGCAGTAATGGCACTGAAATCAAGTACTACCACTGGACCTGATGGGGTAACCACTTACTTCTATAAATTAGTAAAAGAGGACACCTCACAGGTGATGTTGAACATGTTCAACAAAGCCTGAGGGAATCCTCTCCATTCAGCAAAGGTTGGTGTTTTGTGATCTTTCTTAAATAAGGGGACTGAGCCTTCACTTCCTCAAAGCTACCAGTCAATCATACTAATGCCTGTGGAAACCAAGATTCTATCAAAAATGTTGGCAAACATGCTGGGATGAGTTATTCCCTTAGTTAAAAGCGAAGTGTAACAAGGCTTTGTCCTAGGTAGGAAGGGTACACCATGCCTGATTAGAATATTACTTAATGCCCAGCATATTGGTGAAATGACCAAATTTCCTGTTGCAGCACTCTTTACAGATTTTAATAACGCCTTTTACTTGATTTATGGTAGGTATTAGAGGGATTTAGTATCCAATGGACATTGGCAACTTGGTGTTAGCATCTCTGTTGTAGATCAAATGATCATGAATTTGCAGTGTTTGACTGCTTTCACCATCAGCAGGGACACAAGGAAAGGCTGCCCACTTTCTCTCTACTTGTTTATCCTTGTAGTTGAAAGCCTAAGCCTCTTCATTAATCAGAACTGCCAGCGCTGGGGAATTCAACTTATTTGACTTGAGACAACATACACTACTTAATTTCTGGTTCGCAGATGACTGTAACCTCTGGTTGAGTAGGCCCAAAGAGATTATTAACAAATTTTAGAACCTTTCAGTATCTTTAGTTAACTTTTCAATATCTTTAGTCAAATTTTGGGTTTGGCAGTGAATTGTTCTAAGTCGGTGATATTCCCATTGATCTCACAAAGTGCATCCCTACTAGCTACCTTCAGGCAATGGGGGAATCAAATACTCAGCTACCCCAATTTATTTGGGAGTCCAAGTGCAACAGTCCTGTAATGAAATTATAGAGATGAATCTAAAGTCTGTAGCCCAGCATTTTAGAAGAAAGCTGCGCTCATGGTCGAAATTGCATTTGCCTTTCTTAGCAAACATCTTTGCTGTCCGCTTGTGCCTCCTCCTACCCAAATTTTTATATGTAGCAAAGTGCATTCCCCATCTTGCCAAACACCCATATACCTCAAAACTCAGACAAAAAGTAATGGAATATATCTGGGATGGGAAACACCCATGATTGGCAAGGAAAAAACTCATGGCAGCAAAGAAGTATGAAGACCTTGGCATCCTTGGCCTATCGCAATACACGCAAGCAATACATCTCTAACAATTTGTAACTGTTAGATCGTGTCCCAACACGACCTGGTTAACCCTATACATTCACACTGAATCAATGAATCCCATAATCTGCTGGTGCAATGCAAGCTATTACATAAGGTGAATAATAGTATAAATGATACTAAAAATACCAAAATGCCACGGAGTTCCAATAAGTGATCCAACACCTTTGGTTCACTAAAATACAACAGTAAGGCCAAACTGTCCAAAAAGTCAAAAGGATACTAGCAATAAAAACATATAAATGATCCCCTGTGATGCTTTCTTCAATCTCGAATGTAATATGACAATTCTCCATCAATGCCAATACGATAGATGTTCTCCAAAAAGACAACTCACGAAAGCCGGCTAAAAACTGATTTATTAACGTGACATCAATAAAACTGCTTATACCTCTCCAAGCAACCCGAGGTTAAGCAGATGTAACACTAAAAGGCGTACTAATGAACTAACCAAAATAATAAAATCAAACGTTCATTACACAATACTTAAAATGCGTTTTAAATGTATAAAATTTGTTTAAAATACATTTAAAATAACACGGACAAGATGTTACGGTTAAGCGCTTTCACTCAAACCTCTTGAGCTTCTTCAGAACATCTCCATTATGAATTGTCCGTCTTTTAAAACTTCTTTGGCGCCAAATCTAACAGCCAAAATTTAAAGCAACAATGTATCCTAATATGTCCCTTGTAGTTAATATGCTACAATGTAAACAAAACAGTCTATATATCTCGCTCATTTATATATTCATTGCAAAAACTGGTATTGTGTTAAAAACTGTATTACAATGCTAAATAAACTTTTTACATACCCTAACAAAGAAAAAAAAAACATTCATGAATAATGTTCTTAAATAATTCTTCTGATATCATACAGAATGATAATGTATATTAACCACACGTGTGACCCTAAATCAAATGACTAAAATATACTAACTAAAAGAACTGTATATTTTATGCTACATAACTATATACTGGCCTCTAATATTGCCTTTAATGAAATATTGTCATTAAGTCCTGTTGGGGTGGTGGCATCAATAAATATTTTCCACCATGCTTCACGATAATTTAAAGTTCTTGTAATATCTCCACCTCTAGGATCATTTCTAACCATATCTAACAACCCAAATTTAAAATAATGATCCTCACCATTAGTGTCTATATGTTGAAAAAGTGCACTTCTTTCATCTTTTTTCCTTATGTTATAAATATGTTCATATATACGCTTTTTTAAACTTCTTTCGGTTTTTCCCACGTAATAACTGAAACATTCTTGACAGATGGCGATGTATACTACCATTTTAATATTACAATTCCCCTTAATAAACCTAATTTTGGATCTGATGGTATTATTTAATGTTATTTCCTTATTGTCAATAATATAGCGGCACTGGCTACATGATCCACATTTTGTAGTGTATTGAATGACGTGCATAGATGTTTAATTACTGTGTGCATTTCCCATTTCTAATAATCTTTTGATATTAGCTCCCATCTTATACACTATACTTGGTTTGTCTCCTATTTTGTTCCTTACTGTCTTGTCACTTAATAAAATGTACCATTAATTCTTAATAACTTGTATAACATTACTAGTTTGTCGATTGTACATAGAAATTAATGCCCTTCACTTGTCTTCATTTGGATTTATATTGTTCCCCGCACTAAGATTATTTCCTTTAATGGATTCGTTACCTGATCCTAATAAAGGTTTGTATTCGGTATTCCAAAGACTCAGAACGTATGTGTCCACATCATCCAGTAATTTTTGTGGATAACCCCTTTCAAAAAACATATTGTGTATGAAATGAATTTCATCTACTAGGGACATATACTCTGTAGTCATTCTCATAGCCCTTATACATTGACATTTGTATATATTCTTTTTTAATTTTTCAGGATGGCAACTTCCATATGACAATTAATCATTGGAAAAAGTTTCTTTTCTAAAAATTTTGGAATGTAATTTCCCTCCATCCATATATACTAGAGTGAGAAGGTAGGCCGTGCCAGCCTTGTTATGTGAATATGTAAATTTCAAAAAGTCACTGCTGTGATTGAGAAACTGAATAAACTCTAATAATCCTTCTTCAATTGATTTCCATATAATATAAATATCATCCAAAAATTTAACATAATGAGCAATATGCTCAAAATAAGGGCTAGAAAAAAGAACAGAGTCTTCCCAACTAGCATGACCAGGTTGGCGTAAATGGGAGCACAAGCTGCTCCCATTGCCACCCCCCTGGTCTGCCGGAAGTAGTCTCCTTCATAATATATGAAGTTATTATCCAGAATGATGTCCAACATTTCCAGTATTAAACTCACTTCGTCCCATACAACTCCTGGATATTTCCTGATACTACTACCAAATGTTTCTAAACCTATGGTTTTAGGTATACAGGAAAAAAGATCAATAACATCGAGTGTGATGAATATATAATCATCCTTCCATGTTTGTGTGGGGAAATTCCTTAAAAAGTCCCAGGAATCTTTTACTAAATGTGGTATATCATTGTAAATATGTTTAAATTTCACATCTATGTATTTCCCCACAGGGGTGTAGCTAGGATTTTCAAATTTGTACTGACAGCTCTCAGACTGCTACCCCCATACCCATTCATTGTTTCAGTGTGAATTTATAGGGTTAACTAGGTTGTGTTGGGACACGATCTAACAGTTACAAATTGTTAGAGATGTATTGCTTGCGTGTATTGCTACGGCCATTCTCGTAATTCATGGTTCGCTCTTTTAGTGTCGATGAAGAGGCATTTGCTGTAATGCCTCTTCAGTAATATAATATTCAAACTCGGTTCCTTGAATTGAAAATTAACCTGAAATGTCAGTTCTTTGAAAAATGCAGCATGGTAGTTGGGGTAGAGACTTTATGCTTTTGTTTTCTGTAACTAAGGTACAGGTTTTGAGCTCGAGTAAATTACTAACCACCTGCTACCACTAACTAGGATGTTTCATTCACACACACACACCCTACCTACCTCTTAGTGCAAGAAATATGGACAAAGCCTAAAATAAACAGGGACAGATATTAAATAATGTTCTCGTGAACTTAGAAAGTTGCTAGAATAACAGGATTTGTGCTAGTATGAATTTTTCTAAAGGACATGAAGTCTGAAGCTCAAATGTCTGTCATTATTTAGCAACTTCAGCCTTCAATGATTTTCTAGAAAATCACAAAATTTATGAGGAACAGACAAAAAATATGGGGCAAAAATCTGGACATTCTGCAAAATGTGGACAGTTGAGAGGTATGCTACCTACCAGACACACACACACACACACACACACACACACACACACACACACACACACACACACACACACACACACACACACAACCTCTCAACCTCTTACAGCAACAAACTCATAAATAAAACTGAGGCAAAGGCCCAAAAATAAGGACATTGTTTTTAAATATTGCTCTTATAAACTTAGAAAGATAATAGAATAGTAGTAGGTCTTGCATCAGTACGAATTTTCTGAAAGGTATGAAATCTGAAACTGAAATGTCTGCATTATTTTCTAACTTCAGTCTTTAACAATTTGCCACTAATTTGCCAGAAAACTGCAATTTTAAGAAAACGGACCAAAATGTGATGCAAAATATAAAATTGCCAGACAATACAGCTGGGAACCTGTCAAAGGAGGGACACCATTTTAATATGAGCACAGTTAACTTAGAGCAGCTGACAAAATTAGAGAATCTACATGCATTTCTGAAATAAAAGTAATGTATAACTCTGATCATTACAGTTATTTATAAAAGTAAAGTAAACCCTCTATGTTTTCTTCCAAAATTGCTATTTTGTGGAGGGATCATTAGGGAAGAGCAACATTTTGAGCCAAAATCAGGGACAGTTGAGGTTTGGCTATGCCTAATTCTATAAAGCAATTTATTTGCATGTACCTCTCAACCTGTTAATGCAATAAATCTGGACAAGGCCAAATATATTGAGGGAACATATAAACAGTACTAAATGATCCCCTGTGATGCTTTCTTCAATCTCAAATGTAATATGACAATTCTCCGTCAATGCCAATACGATAGATGCTCTCCAAAAAGGCAACTCACGAAAGCCGGCTAAAAACAGATTTATTAACGTGACATCAATAAAACTGCTTATACCTCTCCAAGCAACCCGAGGTTAAGCAGATGTAACACTAAAAGGCGTACTAATGAACTAACCAAAATAATAAAATCAAACGTTCATTACACAATACTTAAAATGCATTTTAAATGTATAAAATTTGTTTAAAATACATTTAAAATAACACGAACAAGATGTTACAGTTAAGCGCTTTCACTCAAACCTCTTGAGCTTCTTCAGAACATCTCCATTATGAATTGTCCGTCTTTTAAAACTTCTTTGGCGCCAAATCTAACAGCCAAAATTTAAAGCAACAATGTATCCTAATATGTCCCTTGTAGTTAATATGCTACAATGTAAACAAAACAGTCTATATATCTCGCTCATTTATATATCCGTTGCAAAAACTGGTATTGTGTTAAAAAATGTATTACAATGCTAAATAAACTTTTTACATACCCTAACAAAGAAAAAAAAAACATTCATGAATAATGTTCTTAAATAATTCTCCTGATATCATACAGAATGATAATGTATATTAACCACACGTGTGACCCTAAATCAAATGACTAAAATATACTAACTAAAAGAACTGTATATTTTATACTACATAATTATATACTGGCCTCTAATATTGCCTTTAATGAAATATTGTCATTAAGTCCTGGTGGATTGGTGGCATCAATAAATATTTTCCACCATGCTTCACGATAATTTAAAGTTCTTGTAATATCTCCACCTCTAGGATCATTTCTAACCATATCTAACAACCCAAATTTAAAATAATGATCCTCACCATTAGTGTCTATATGTTGAAAAAGTGCACTTCTTTCATCTTTTTTCCTTATGTTATAAATATGTTCATATATACGCTTTTTTAAACTTCTTTCGGTTTTTCCCACGTAATAACTGAAACATTCTTGACAGATGGCGATGTATACTACCATTTTAGTATTACAATTCCCCTTAATAAACCTAATTTTGGATCTGATGGTATTATTTAATGTTATTTCCTTATTGTCAATAATATAGCGGTACTGTCTACATGATCCACATGTTGTAGTGTATTGAATGATGTGCATAGATGTTTCATTACTGTGCGTATTTCCCATTTCTAATAATCTTTTGATATTAGCTCCCATCTTATACACTATACTTGGTTTGTCGCCTATTTTGTTCCTTACTGTCTTGTCACTTAATAAAATGTACCATTAATTCTTAATAACTTGTATAACATTACTAGTTTGTAGATTGTACATCAAAATTAATGCCCTTCACTTGTCTTCATTTGGATTTATATTGTTCCCCGCACTAAGATTATTTCCTTTAATGGATTCGTTACCTGATCCTAATAAAGGTTTGTATTTGGTATTCCAAAGACTCAGAACGTATGTGTCCACATCATCCAGTAATTTTTGTGGATAACCCCTTTCAAAAAACATATTGTGTATGAAATTAATTTCATCTACTAGGGACATATACTCTGTAGTCATTCTCATAGCCCTTATACATTGACCTTTGTATATATTCTTTTTTAATTTTTCAGGATGGCAACTTCCTTATGACAATTAATCATTGGAAAAAGTTTCTTTTCTAAAAATTTTGGAATGTAATTTCCCTCCATCCGTATATACTAGAGTGTCAAGGTAGGCTGTGCCAGCCTTGTTATGTGAATATGTAAATTTCAAAAAGTCACTGCTGTGATTGAGAAACTGAATAAACTCTAATAATCCTTCTTCACTTGATTTCCATATAATATAAATATCATCCCAAAATCTAACATAATGAGCAATATGCTCAAAATAAGGGCTAGAAAAAAGAACAGAGTCTTCCCAATCTAGCATGACCAGGTTGGCGTAAATGGGAGCACAAGCTGCTCCCATTGCCACCCCCCTGGTCTGCCGGAAGTAGTCTCCTTCATAATATATGAAGTTATTATCTAGAATTATGTCCAACATTTCCAATATTAAACTCACTTCGTCCCATACAACTCCTGCATATTTCCTGATACTACTACCAAATGTTTCTAAACCTATGGTTTTAGGTATACAGGAAAAAAGATCAATAACATCGAGTGTGACGAATATATAATCATCCTTCCATGTTTGTGTGGGGAAATTCCTTAAAAAGTCCCAGGAATCTTTTACTAAATGTGGTATATCAATTTCACATCTATGTATTTCCCCATAGGATATGTTTTGGATATACACCCAGATATAATAGGTTGAAACGGGGGTGGGGGGTCCATTATATTTTTATGAATTTTCGGAATACCAACAATGGTGGCCATTCTTGGGCTCTTCACCTTTAAAAACTTATAAATGTCTTTATTAATACTACCATCAATGAAAAATTCCTCTATATAGCTATCTATTCTCTGATATGCTATATTGATTTCGTTCAAAGATGTAGTCACATAATTTTCCGATTCATATAATATATGATGTATCTTGTTACTGTATTCCAAATTGTCATATAATACAACCCCCCCCCCACCTTTATCCGGTTTCATAACCCTTATATTGTTGTTAGTCTGTAAGTTATTAAATAACTCACTTTCTTCTTCTGCTTAACCGTAACATCTTGTCTGTGTTATTTTAAATGTATTTTAAACGTATTTTATACATTTAAAATGCATTTTAAGTATTGTGTAATGAACGTTTGATTTTATTATTTTGGTTAGTTCATTAGTACGCCTTTTAGTGTTACATCTGCTTAAACTCGGGTTGCTTGGAGAGGTATAAGCAGTTTTATTGATGTCACATTAATAAATCAGTTTTTAGCCGGCTTTCGTGAGTTGCCTTTTTGGAGAACATCTATCGTATTGGCATTGATGGAGAAAGCATCACAGGGGATCATTTATATGTTTTATTGCTAGTATCCTTTTGACTTTTTGGACAGTTTGCCCTTACTGTTGTATTTTAGCGAACCAAAGGTATTGGATCACTTATTGGAACTCCGTGACATTTTGGTATTATAAGGTGAATAATGCCTGGTGTCAAATTTGGAGCAATAACTGTTAAAATAGGAGGAGATAATTATTAGTAGTAAGAACCAGACTGAATGTTTTTTTTTTGGTATACTTAGCTGAGGGGAAATGGCATGAAATGTTATCTGTGGTTGTCTGCAGAGCTCAATCCCAAAACCAACATTTGCACTGCTAGCAATACCAACAGTTAGCTCACTTAAGTAAGAGATTTCTATTCTCTGACAGCAAACTTGAAGAAGTTGTGGGCTGGGATAGTGAGAAGTGTGCCTATAAGTTCAAGTAGTTCAAACGTAGAATTTGGTGTCCATTTGTGATTTCCTTACAGACAAGTGGAAATAAGTAAACACTGAATTATTAAAAGAGTACATATTAGAATGATTTCAGGCATGGATCAATTATCGTATGGGAAGAAACTTAGCAACTACTCCAATGAAAATATTACTGACACCCTCTTTAGATTATTTAAGAGGGGTTTTACATATGTTCCTGCAACTAGGTTTAATACAGTAGACTGTCTATTAGAACTCAAACTGTTCATTACAAAACTGAATATGTATGCTATGTATAACAATAGAGAAAGTAATTACAGCAATAACTTTTAAAAAGAAAAGTACTTACAATTCTCCTAATACTAAAACTGAACACTTTCATCTAGTGTTGCAAAGACTTCATCAGAGTTAATCAAACAGGTGAAAAGAGCTCACATAAATGCAACAACCTTAATTAGTCACATGACCACACTCCTACAAATAATTAAAACAAATTTAAAAATATACCCCCCAAAAAACACCCTACAAAAATACCAACATTACCTAAAAGGTTATACATTGTAACAGTCAAATTACATATTAAACTAAATAGGATTTCAGCCTTAAAATGCTGGAAATTGACACCTGGTCATTGAGATTATGTCGTGTTTAACCCTAGGGGGGCCTGTGGGAAGACCTATTGGAAGCCAAAGAGTTGTTCTGGCAACTTAAGTTGGATGCTTATAAATTCCCTGGACTCGATGATCAGGTGTCAATTTCCAGCATTTTAAGGCTGAAGTCTTATTTAGTTTAATATGCAATTTAACTGTTACAATGTATAACCTTTTAGGTAATGTTGGTATTTTTGTAGGGTTTATTGTATTATGTTTTTTTGGGGGGTATATTTTTAAATTTGTTTTAATTATTTGTAGGAGTGTAGTCATGTGACTAATTAAGGCTATTGCTGTAACTAGGCTTCCTATAAATAGTGGTTTCCAAGACTTTCCTGTCATAGTCTTTAAAAAACCTTACATCTAGGTAGAAAACCACAAAAACGAGCGCCAGCAGCCAGCCAAAAAACAAAGTAAACATAATAAATAAATAGCTTGTACTCCAATAATTCAGTGTCAAGTCAGTATTGCCACACTCTGTTCCTCATCCTACTATAAAATGCAAGTATAAGAATGAATGTTAAATGATTGTATGCTGCATACACTAAAATGTTCATAATTCATTCTTATACATTAAGATATAAATGTGTAATAATATAACTATAAATATATATGTATAAAAATATGTAAATATACCACACCCTACACTCACACACACACACACACACACACACACACACACACACACACACACACACACACACACACACACACATACACACACACACACACACACACCCATCACTCAAACTAACTCAAACCTTAAAAAAAAAACAAAAAAAAAAGTTTTGTGTGTTTTTTTTTTTTATTTTTTATTTATTTAAAAAAATTTAATATTTATTATTTGATTACTTAATTAATTGATGTTAAATGGTATAAAATGTGATTTGCAAGCTGGTTTAAAAAATTTGTCTGAGGAAGGAGGGACACTGCTCTCTCCGGAATTTTTTTTGGTTACATTATAATCTAACCTTTGTTTGCCTTCTTGGATTGCTGCTCGCTTTCTTTTTTGTGGTTTTCAGTCTGTGAAGGTGTTTATTTGCTTTTTGGTAGTTACATCTATGTAGTTTATAGTATTGCTGTCATATTTGAATGTGAATTTCAAAAATGAGGTTGTAGAGATGAGGTACACAATAAAGGGCAAAATGTTATTGGTGTCGTCTTCCCAAATGATAAAAATATCATCCAGGTATCCGGAGTACATTTTTCAAGGGGTGGTGGGAAATGTATCAAATACAAATTGTTTTTCCCATTGCATTAACACTATATTTGCAAAAACAGGGACACATGACACCCCCATAGCCACCCCCTTAACTTGTTGAAAATACTGCCCATCTATAAATACAAAATTATTCTGCAAAACAACCTCCATCAATGAGTTTAACACATAGATCCCATTGTCCTCAAACTATTTGGTATCTAGAAGGAAATCATTAAACCAAGTAAGCTCAACCTCATGGGGTATAACATTATATAATTCCATAACATCAATGGTTAAAAATGTCAAGTTGTCAGAAAATGGTACATCCCTAATCTTTAGTAAAAAGTCTCAGGAATCTTTACATAAATAGTTTACATCCATAGCAATGTCCTTTAGTTTGAAGTCAATACATTTTGAAAGGGGGTGGGTCTTCCTGTAACTGTAACACATTAGGGGTAGTTTGCCTTGCTAAATGTTCAAATGTTTATGTTTTTACATAGGTAAAACCAAAAGAAAAGTTAGGGAACAAATTTACTAACATAGTTTAAGTATAAGGAAAAATAACTTAAATAATTCCCTTGCTAAACACATTGTGGGTAACCCTGACTACAATTTTCAGATTTTTGGACTTGATTGTGTAGTGGTTAACCCTAGGGGGGTCTGTGAGAAGACTTATTGGAAACCAAAGAATTGTTCTGGCAACTTCATTTGAATGCTTGTAAATTCCCCAGACTCAATGACCAGGTGTCAATTTCCAGCATTTTAAGGCTGAAATCTTATTTAGTTTAATAAGTAATTTAACTGTTACAATGTATAACCTTTTAGGTAATGTTGGTATTTTGTAGGGTTTATTGTATTATGTTTTTTAGGGGTTATATTTTTAAATTTGTTTTAATTATTTGTAGGAGTGTGGCCATGTGACTAATTAAGGTCGTTGTATTTATCTGAGCTCTTTTCATCTGTTTGATTAACTCTGATGAAGTCTTTGTAACACTAGATGAAAGTGCTCAGATTTATTAAATTGTTTTTGGTTGAATTTGCCTGGGACTCTGTGGTGGTTGTGTTTACAGCTGGTTTGCTTTGCTTTTTCATTGGTTTTCTAGTCCTGGCTCCTGGTGAAGATGCTTATACTGTTGTAGGATGTTTCCAAATACGTGCCAGCTTCCCTTGGTGAGATCAAGGTGGTGTACCAAAAAAATTGATTTATACCTGGATGAGATTCATTTGTGTGGCCATATCACAATGTTTGTTTGATTTTTTACACATCAAGAGTCTGTTTCTGTTATTTTTGGCATACCAAAAGTTCATAAAAATGCATTAGATACTCTTTTGAGGCTAATTGTGTACGCTAGGCAGTCAAAGACCTACCTGTTAGCTATATACCCAGACTGGAAGTTAAAGTCCTTTGTGTATGAGCAACCTTACATTTTAAAAGACCTTTGGGACTTTTTAAGGTGGTTCACTCCAAATATGTATGTAGGCAACACGTTATTTTATGCATTGATGTTGTTGATTTATCTGGTTGTATTCCTTTAAAAGAGGCCTTTGAGGCTTTCTCTGAGGTCCTATAGCAACAGCAACAGAGTATACTACATTAATGAATTTTATAGAATATGTACTTGATATTAACTTTTATATTTCAAAGGTGAATACTATAAGCAGGTACAAGGTGTAGCTATGGGTGCTTTATGTGTGCCCCTTTATGCTAACATTGTAATGTGGGCATGGGAAATTATAGTGTTTTAAATTCACAGTTTGAGACAAGCTGGTTGAGGTACACAAGATTCCTAGATGACATCTTTATGCTGTAGAAAGATTCTCGCTGTAAGCTGGAGGAATTTGTAGATTATATTAACACAACAACAAATTACCTTAAGTTCACACACACTATTCATGAAAACTTTTATAATTATTTGGATGTCTCAACTTATAAGAACAGTGGGCAACTAAAATCAACTATTTACAGAAAATCCACCTTTTCAAACTCATACTTACATTTTCACAGTTGACTTACCCTGTTCCAGAAGAGATCTTTGGTAAAGGGGCAATCTGTCCATATTTCAAGGATGATTATGGATGATGCAGTTTTCCCTCTGAATGCAATAAATTGGCAGAAATGTTTTATGGTAGAAATTATCCTAAAATGTTTGCTAACAAAATTAGACATGAAGTGGTCAGGTTGAGGCATATAAGATTTAACCCTATTTTAGGTCAGAAACTGATGGTAGAAAAAACAGCCACTGTTAACTGGTTTTACTCAAAGGCTAGTGTTACGTCATCACCTAATCAACAATGAAGTTAGAAATATTATTTGTAAATACTGGCCTTTGTTGCATTCAGATAAGACTATTTCCGTGTTGGTAGGTAAAATCCATTAATTTATATACAAAAAAAGGAAAACATTTAAAATATATCTTTGAAAATCTTTTGTGCCAGAATTTAACATCTACAAAAAGGATGACTAAATGTGGGCAATGTAAGCAATGCTCATACATACTAGAGAAAGTAACACTGAACTCCAGGGGAGGTCATTGGGAGACTAGTCTTCAAATGAAGGAATTGCATTGACAGCTATGTTTAAATTCACTAGACTCCCAGATTTGAATGAAAATCTCTATATTGCAAATATACTCAAGCTTAAGACTATGGAATTATAAGCTTACTTAGTAGTCATACGAAAATCTTATTTTTTTATTCATATATTTATAGTTTTGAAAAAGGGAAAACATTCTGCAAGGTTTTACATATTTTATGAAACTTTGAATAATTCACATATTTTATGTGTCTTAGAATTTATTGGTGGTGCACAATGTTTTATTTTATTTTATATATAATCACTATTATATGATATCTTATTCTTCTTTTGGCTTTTCACGGTTAGGGGTCGCCACAGCGGATCACCTGTCCACTCATGATATCATATCACTATTATATGATATATGCATTAGTATTGTGTGAATGTTTGGTGGTGTGCCTTTAAGAGAATGGTGTGA
This sequence comes from Protopterus annectens, assembly GCF_019279795.1. Classification (NCBI taxonomy): domain Eukaryota; kingdom Metazoa; phylum Chordata; order Ceratodontiformes; family Protopteridae; genus Protopterus; species Protopterus annectens. The sequence continues at coordinate 97,482,841 of NC_056748.1, forward strand.
TATCACTACAAGGAAGTTTTAAAAAGAAGGAAGTTATGTTTTTTTTTTTTTTTGGTTCTGAAGAAGTCCTTAAACAATACAAGGGTGAAATAATTTAACCACTGTTGAATAAAGTTTATCTTCTGGCTACAAGACATGTGCAGTAGGTTGTTTTTTATTAAGAAACCTAGTGACCTTGGACTACATAACATTAAATAAAGTCACAGAAGGGGCTGTTTGATACATGTACATAAGGTATTTTGGTGTTTCTCTCCATAGGAATGTACAGGATGAAAACTGGGACAATATTGGTGAAGTAAGGGTGTTATACTTATTTAACAAAATAGCAGAACCATTTCCTTGTTCTCAAAGAGAGAGTTGTGTCCAAATGGAACAAACCACCTAATTGTGTCACACTGAAAAACAGCATAATTTCAAAACAATGAGTAGGACATTGTATGGTAACAAATGCTTTATGCCATTACAGATTACTTGATGAAAACCCCAGCCCTGACTTATCATTTTATTATATTGTATTATATTATATTTTATTGCATGGAGTTGGGACCAGTTAATTGTTAATTTGAGCACATGTGGAGTGATATTTTATACACTTTAAGAAGCACTTTTCTTTCAATGGGTGCAAGGTAGGTGATTTGTTTTAGTATGATTCTACCTGGGATATGATTATATTCGATTTTGTCAAAAGTATAACATATCACAGAACATTCTTCCAAAAGTTAGATTGACCAAAAATAAGGAAATGCAAAAAAAAAACAAGTGTTTTTTGCAGGTGCAAGCCTTTCTGCACCCTTCATGTGAGGACTTGTGCCTTCAACATCCTTGCAACTATAGATGGATAGATAGATAGATAGATAGATAGATAGATAGATAGATGGAGAGAAAGATAGATAGAGAGAGAGAGAGATGTACATAAATGTGCAAGTGGTCAGACTAGCACTATATCTAACCATTTGTAGTCAAAAGGTGATCTGGTATTTATTCTTCAGTACAGTATACCAATTATAACTTTAATAATAAAGAAGGTTTATGATTTTTTGATCAGTCATATAATACAGTTTTCAAGCTGGTGGTGCACTTCCTGTGTTTTTCTCCCCTTTTTCAATAGTAGTGTGACCATGCAGTTATTATATATAAGTGAAGGTGTTATGAAGGGGCAAAACAGTTTCCTTTTATTTTTTTATGTATTTATGTATTTATTTATTTTGGTAATGCTGGATTACAGGAAATGTGCTTAGACCAGTTGTGTTTGATCTATTGTATTTAGACCAATCCATCCAATGACATACACCCATATAACCTCAAAAGATGAAGCCAGCACTGGATATTTAAATGTCTGCCTTTATTTCTTCATATTATATTCATAGACCATGGTTTTGTCTCAGGAGCTTTATCAATACTAAAACAAACAAACAAAAAAATAAAACAGGAAATAAAATAAATAGCTAACATTTTGTTTTGTTGCAAATTATGAGGGATACTTTACTCAACAGTAATTATTTTTTGTTTAGTATTTTTAATCCATTTGGATTCTTTTTTTATATTTTCTGGGAGGATATGCTTACTATGATTCTAAAGCAAGTTATTTACTGTGGTAGCATATAATTAACATGTATTTGTCAATTTATTTGCAATTTTATTGTCATGATTTTCAGTTATCTCACAAATGATTTCTTTTGAATTTGTTTCAAATGGCAACACCATTTGTTTGAGACCTGGAAAATATATTGATTTATGTGAGCTTTTTTGATATTCAGAAGTTGTGGTTTCTCATTTCTACCTCGTATTTTAAAACAAAAGAGAATGTTAGCTTGGCAATAATTTTTTAAGCTTGATTTAGCTGAAGGAATGCTAAGTAAACATTTGTGTAAGGAAAGTTGTACGTAGTTATTCAAATGACCCTGAATTTGTTTGGCATGGTAACAACTACTGTATGATTTTTGGGCAGGATACCAATTTATACCAGCTATTTTGACATTGAGAAGCTTTGTTTTTTCATTTTAATTCTATATTATGCAAAAAGATAAATTGTTAACCAGTGCTACTTTCTAGGCCTGAGTCATCTGCAAAATGTGTTATGTAAATAGTGTTAGCTATTCATTTCCTGCTTTAAGTTTTTGTTTTCTGTTTTTTTAGCCATAGTTTTCAGTGTGTAATAAAGCTCCAGCAGTGTAAGCCCTTGGGATATATGGAAATGGCCACTTAAGGACATACCAGAGTTACAGTTACATGGCTTCTGAATGAATTATATCTTTACTGGTGCATTTGGGCCAAGAAAGCCAAACACCACTAGCTGTATACATGCCATGTCATGTTTTGTCTTTTTTATGAATTCATCAGTATATCATAAATGGATTGTTTGTCCAAACTTTGGAAGCACAGAGATTAAAGCCAAGGCTGATATCAATACCATTAGGGTATCTACCAAATATCTCAGATAACACAGAAACCAAAGGATAAAAACATGCTCACATACAAACGATTCAGGAAACACTGCCAAAAAGGCCGGGCCAAGCTGCTCTTTACTTTTTTAAGTCTTTACTTGTGCATAGACATGCCATTTTTCAGATTTTGGCAGTATAGCATAAGTGGATTGTTTAGCCAAACTTTAGAAAGCCTCACACTTATAGAAACCAGCAAAACAAAGACAAATTGGTCTCTTAAGCCAGCAAAAGCAATATTTGATATTTTCAATACTCAGTCATGTATTTCTGTATGTATATCTGTATTTATATCTATAGCTATCGATTTTACACATATATGTATATATGGAATTAGTGACAATAGTCAAATAGTCAATTTGGTTTTACACCAATGTGCTTAACTCGACACAGTGATGTGAAATCACAAAATATTGATACCTTCTGCGCGTGCTCCAAGGTTACTTTTCTAACATACAATAATACAATCACTTTTTTGTGTGGGGTGAACAAATACCTATGTTTCCCCCATACCCTGATAATTATAGACACTAACTCTAAGATTGCAGAATCCTGCCCAGAATTATCCTGTATCTCGTAAGTGTCAACTATCTGCACTGTTGACAAAAGTGGGTCAGCATCACAGACATTACATTTAGTGGGAAATTAATTTGGAAAAATCATATTTCGCATTAAAGCACACCAAGTATTTTATTTTTGCTACAGCTTTGATGAACAAATTCCCAAAACACATAAGGGCAAAAAATAAACTGTGTTTCTGCAATATGGCCCCCGGACTCCCAGATGTGAGATACTGGCCCCCACTCCCAAATGTATATATACCAACTTTAATGTCGCATCAACTTAAAGTTCAGAGAAATCTCCCAAAACAATGGAACCACTGCCTATGCACTCTCTGAAATTGTACCTTATGAACTTATTTTTCATAGAAAATGTTTAACATTGTCATAATTATCAGTGTTATTGTCTGACTGACATTACAATCCACAAGGCAAAAATATAAAAATATCATGGACAATGAATGACATTTTGCAAAAATCAGGCAAGAATACCATTCCTCAGGTTTCAATAAAAAATACAACTACTATATTCATGCTGCTAATTTTATTCTACCAAATGAGTGGTACATTCAAATATCGAATATATATATATATATATATATATATATATATATATATATATATATATATATATATATATATATATATATATATATATATATATATATATATATATATATATATATATATATATATAGAGAGAGAGAGAGAGAGAAAATAGAAAAAAAGATCATTAATAAATGAAACAGCATGACATTTTCTTATTTCTGATATACAAAAGACATCTTATCTGCCAGGTGACTCTGAGTAGGCAGTATTCATAAGATGGTGTGCTATAAACAAGGTCTAGCAAGAAGAATAAAACCTTTGCAACTCATAAAAATGATATGCAATTGGGTATTGTACTAACTGTACACAAATCACACAGCACACAAGCAAACGGTTCTCAATTTAGGACTGTATATGGTTCTCAACTCTAGTAGCATCTGCATTGATTTGGTCTGGTCCCAATGGGATAACTTATGGACCTGCAGGTATGAACCTGCAAATTGTGCTGCACATGTAAATGCAGGGATTCCCCTTCCTTACTGGTGTTTTGCCCAGCATATTCTCCTAAATAAACCTACCACTGCCATAAAAAAAAAAAAAGTGAAAAACTTTACCAGCAATAGAGTTTCAATGGTGCAGGCAAACCTGCTGCCACAACTAAACAGTCCCATCCACCACTGATGTCCTCTCCAAATTCCAGCTAATGTGATCTTAAGTTGCAACAGATTTCCCTCATTAACATAGATTGGTAATGACCTTTGCTCTACCATTATGCCTAATGAGTAAAATATTTTTAAGAATTGATCATAAGCATAAAAAAGTGGGTCTATATTATATAAGCGAACACAATACATTGGAAATGCTATATAATCTACCCACAATCCCTGAAAACCCAAATTGTCGAATACATGGATCAGCGATTTTTTCCAAGGGGAAAAAAAAAATCACTGCTCCGTAAAAAAAAAAATAAAACATAAAGTGGGGGGGCTGTGCCCCCCACACCCCCACCTACTTAAATATACCAACTCCGAGAGTGCATCACAGTGGAGGAAATGGCAAAGTCCTGAAAATGGCCCAGTGATTTTTTTTTTCCCTAGGAAAAAAAGCGCTGTTCCTTGCTTTCAGTATTTTGCCATTTCGTGTAATGACGTTTGACTAAACAGCGTTCGCAATTCATTGATTTGCTAAGCTAATAGGGACCCTAAAAAGCATATTGCATTTATGGGAGCCTATGTACTATGATATAAAAAACATACAATCTGAAGTAGGATGTTCATTTGTCAGCAACCTGTGGGTTACGGATCCGATATCGGATCCGAGCCGGCAACTTGTTTCAAGCTAATGGATCCGAGCTCCTAGCTCCTCCCTTCACCCATAATCCCCTGCTAACCCTCCATGACCTCAGATCTAGTTTACCACGCTTGTGGATGGCTGGATCCTTGTTGAGCTCATCAGATAAGTGAAGAAAAAATTTCCTTTTTCTAGTACTTTTTGTCAGGAAATTTCTTTTTTAGTTTAAATTAATACTTTAAAGTGTGTCTGAGTTAGGTTCCTTATTTTTTAATTAGTACCCTCCCTTTGCTGGTCGCTAGTGTGTGAGTGTGTGTTGCGTGTCTTTTGGGGCCTGTGTGTGTGTGTGTAGTTGTTTTTTTCTCCTTTGAGTTTAATGGCTGAGGCCCCAAAAGCCATATTTTCTAAATGTACCAAGTGTATAAGCTCTCCCGCTGATGGCCACACTCGTCGGTGCCTTGAGGGTTGAACACCTCACCTCAGGCTGTACCATCTGTGCAGCGTTCAACCCCAGGGCACTGAAGGTGGTCCTGGCGGGACTTTTACCCCCGGATTCGGCTTCGGCCTCCGCTTCCTCTGCTACTCCTGTGGCTCCACCACAGCCTGTGGTGGCTGCCACTCCTGCCCCCCTGCCCCTGCCCGGGACTCAAACTCCCGCTAAAGGGTCGGAGGCCAGGGAGGCCAGGAGGGAGAAACGGAGGGAGAAGCACCACAAGCGGTGGGCCGAGACCTCCATTTCGGCCCCTCCAGCAAAGCAGGATTCTCCCTCCACTGCTTCTAGGTCTCCTCCTCCTCGGCTCCGATCCCCTTGTTTCTCTCCGGGGCCCGAGGAGGAGAAGGTCATCGAGGTGGCATTCCAGGCCTGCCTCGGTGGCCTCCTCGAGATCTACGTTCAGTTTATCAGATGCAGACTTGGACCGGATGATGCGAAGATATCATCCAGGCCCAGCTGCAGATGGGAGTGCTCTTGCCTCCCCACCCTCAGGGGAGCTCGACTCCTTTTCACCCAATTGCTCCTTCTCCGACCCACTACCCGGGTTGGTGCCGAGCCGAGCAGCCTTGGTTGGTACTTTGGATCCGACCCTGCCCTCGGGATCCGACCTCTCGGGCCGTGGTCCGAGCCCGATCTGGGGGATGGTGCCTTCGGCTCCGTCCAGGTCGGAGCACACTGGTCCCTCGGATCCGACGGTCTCGGCGCCGGCTCCAATCCCTTCATCGGATCCAAGTGGGAGCCGACTTTCGTATCCATTGGAGAGTGGCTCTCCCTCAGCCTTCGATGTTGTGGAGAGGGCTCTGTTGAGAGCATCCGGACCCCTGGTCCTTGCATCGACTCCTCCCTGCACTCCCTCTCTGCTGGGCAAGGCTTCCATCACCCGGCCAAAGGGACAGCCTGCTTCGATGTCACAGATAGTTCCATTGGAACAAGATGTTGCTGGCGAGGCCTCCTCAGACAGTCCCCGAGGAAGCTCCCCAAGCATAAGTGCAAAGGAGGCACGTGGACTCCCCTGAGTCCTTAACCGAGGACACGGACTTGGAGGAAGGAAGGCTCCCCAAGATCGGAGGATGTCTCCTTTGGAGACATCATGGAGATGCTGAGAATCAGAGGTGGGTGGTCTGCCCCTAAGTCTTCCTCTGATGAGTCCATGTTTCTGGAGGCATTCGAGGCAGGCCTGTCTACCTCTTGGGTGTCCCCTCCAGCCGACCCCCTGGTGGACCTCATTACCATCAGGGCGTGGAAGGACCCGGACACCGTGGAGCCAATCGGATAGGATTCTTAGCCCTCCCTCAGACCGATCACATTGGAGTAAGGGCCCCCCGGTAGATACCATGTTGACGGCGGCAGCCACAAAGAGGGAATTGGCTCAGGAGAGTCCCTCAGTCCATCCACCGAGCAAAGAGTCCCGTTTGATGGATCGCTTAGGGAAGCAAGTCTTTAGTTCAGTGACCTTCTCAGTAAGGTCTCTGAACTATATGGCACATGTCATCACGATGCAGCGGGATCTTATCAAGGAATACGCTGCATCCCCCCCTGAGTCCATGTTGGAGGAGGATAAACAATTGTACTCCACCCGAATGGCCACTCTGAGATCTATTTTAAAACCCTCTATGCAGCTGTTGTCTCACGCCACAGAGGGAGCCGCTAGGGCTAGCGGAGCAGGCCTAGTCATGACACATCAGGCCTGGCTCCGTCATTGCGACTTTGCGGAGCCCTTTAAAGTGTACTTCGCGAACGACCCTTTTGATGGTTCTGCCCTTTTTGGCAAAACAGTTCGCGAGACACTTGTCCAGAGCGAGAAGGATGGGAAGATGTTGTCTGCCATCGGAGTCCGCTTCTCTGCTCCCCAGCAGTCCTTTTCAAGGAACCAAAAGGGTCAGAAGAAGATGTGGTTCTGGAAATCATAACATTCCCAACCAGCTCTGGACAACCAATCCTACCGTGGCACAGGTGGACAGGGAGGACGTCACCCCAGGGGCAGAGGGGCTCTGAGAAACTTTGGGTCCAGAGAACCTTTCTCTGAGCGGCCCGTGCAGCAGCCCTGAGGGGTTGCCCGGCTGCTCCACTCTGGAGGCAGTCGGGAGGCATTTTTTGAAACACCTTGCGGCATGGGAGTCCATCACAACAGACTGCTGGGTGCTTCGCATCATATCCGGAGGGTACAAAATGCCAATACTACATGTCCCCCAATCCAAGAACCTCCCCGATGTACCACCTGATCAGAGGGAGGCCGCAGCTGCAGAAATTCAGCAGCTGCTAAGAAAACCATCCAGCGCATCCCCAAGACCAGCTCGGATTAGGGTTCTACTCCAGGTTCTTTTGGTGCCAAAAAGACGGGGACTTGAGACCCATCCTAGACCTTTCCGCTTGAACCTGTCAGTAACCAAGGAAAAATTCGAATGGTCACTCTTCAATCTATTCTCTCCTTTTGAGAAACGATTGGATGTGTTCTATGAGACCTCAGGACTACCACATCTTAATGGACAAATGATCCAGGAGGTTCCTTCGCTGGGGGCCAGTCACTACCAGTTCAGGGTCCTTCCCTTTGGCCTCACCACAGCCCCCAGGGTGTTCACCAAGGTGTTAGCAGTGATTGCGGCCCACCTGAGACTCCAGGGAATTCAGATCTTTCTGTACCTGGACAACTGGCTCCTGACCACACCAACAAGGTATCTACTTTGCTCGGCCAGAGACTTCTTTCTCCAAATAGCCCCACAACTAGGCATTACTATCAATGTCAGCAAATCTATACTGGCTCCGACGCAGATCATAGAATTCATAGGTGCCAGAATAGACACCAGGGATTTGCGAGCCTTCCTAACTTCCGAAAGAATCAGGAACCTACAACTTCATGTGCGGGCTATCCTTCATTCAGGGGCTCCACCAGCGGAATTTTCCTGAGGGCACTAGGCTCCATGGCGGCAGCGATTACACTCCTTCCATGTGCCCATTTAAATATGCGAGTACTGCAATGGACACTGTTAGTGCAATGGTCCTTCCTATCCCTTCCTCTCCACCATCCCATTGCTATCAGCAGGGCTTGCAAGCATCGAACTTCCATATGGGCCATCCCTTCTGCACCTCTCCCCCTATTGCCACAGTGACCACGGACGCTTCCCACCTCGGGTGGGGGGGGGGCATTATTCAGGCAGGACAGTCCAAGGCACGTGAAGCGATACAGAGACCTCCCTGCATATCAACGTTCTGGAGATGAGAGCGGTGCTGTTGGCGTTGCAAGCACTTCAGAGCTTCCTCCCCGCAGGAACGATTGCAATTCAGTTGGACAACATGTCGGTGGTCTGGTATATCAACAAACAGGGGGGAACCAGATCTTACCCTCTTTGCCACGAAGCCATGAGCGTGTGGGAATGGGCGATCTCCACCAACCGCTTTCTGATCGCAACGCACATTCTGGGGAGGACCAACATCCTAGCGGACAAGCTCAGCCGCACCCTGCTTACCCTGTACGAGTGGTCTCTCAATCCTCTAGTAGCGAAGCAGATATTCGCAACATGGGGGCAACCCTGCTGCGATCTTTTTGCATCTCCATCAAACACCAAATGCGACAATTTCTTCGCTCTATCCTCCAGGGGGAAAACTCAGTTTGCCTGCTGCCACATGCTTGGCCCGGCTTCCTCTCCTCCTATCCTCCTTACTTGATGATACAACTCTTGGGAGCAAGATGATTCTCATTGCCCCATTCTGGCCTCAACAAATTTGGTTCCCTTTCCTGTGGTCTCACCTCATGAATCACCCTTGGATTCTTCATCTCCCATCCGTTGGACTTGCCAACTCCAAACCTGGACAATCTGAAACTGACAGCTTGGTTGCTCCAGTTCCACTCCTAGTTAGGACTCCCGGTATCTCTTCACCAGTCAAAGCCATCCTCGTGGCAGCACATAAGCCCTCCACCAGGAAAGTGTATCACAGTAAATGGAAACGTTTTTCCATTTGGGTGGAGCACTGCGATCTAGATCCCTCCTTCTGGCTCCTCTTCCACATTTTAGAATTGAACTCTTTCGGGAAGGTGCTAGTTGTTCAACTGTCAAAGTGCAATTGGCAGCCATATCTCATTATCATGTGGGACATGATACAGGGCCCTTGATGTCAGCCAAATTGTGTAAAACCTTTCTCAAGGGTACCCCTTGGGATCTTACATTAGTGCTCCAAGCCTTAACTACTCCACCCTTTGAACCCGCTGCTTCAGTGGATCTCAAATTCTTGTCATGGAAAACAGCATAGCCATTACTTCAGCAAAAAGAGTGTCGGAGCTCCAAGCTCTTTCTGTGAAGCCTCCATACCTGATTTTTCACCCAGATAGAGTGTACCTCAGGATCAATCCCTCCTTTCTTCCCAAGATAGCATCAGAAACCAACATAAATCAATCCATAAATTTACCGGTTTTCTTCCCAAAATATCAAAATAAGGGAGAGTACAAGCTGCACTCATTGGATGTTCATAGGCAGCTTCATTTTTATACTCATAGGACAGCTGGCCATAGGCAATCTGACCAGCTGTTCGTTTCCTTTGCCAAATTTAACTTGGGGAAAGCTATCTTTAAAGTATCTTTATCTCACTGGATTTCCCAATGTATCCTACTGGCTTATCAAGCCTCGGGTAGACCTGCACCAGAAGGAGTTCATGCTCATTCCACCCGCTCCATTTCTACTTCTGTGGCCTTCAAGTCTAGAGTTCCTTTGGATGATATTTGTTCTGCAGCCACTTGGGCTTCATCTCACACCTTTATCAACCACTACAAGCTAGACCTGCTTTCTAGAGGGAGAGCATCCTTTCTCTCTGCTTGCTAAGTAATATCCTTCCATGATGGCCACCCAAGGTGCAGGTAGCTGGGGACTCTGTCCCACAGGTTGCTGACAAATGAACATCCTACTTCAGATTTAGAAGTTATGTACTCACCATAACGTTCCATCTGAGTAGGTGGTTCATTTGTCTGCAACCATCCCTCCCTCCTTCCCCCTGACCTTCTTCGGATCCTTGGTTAGATATATATATTGAGAGGCAAACTCGATCTGAGGTCATGGAGGGTTAGCAGGGGATTATGGGTGAAGGGAGGAGCTAGGAGCTCGGATCCATTAGCTTGAAACAAGTTGCCGGCTCGGATCCGTAACCCACAGGTTGCAGACAAATGAACCACCTATTCAGATGGAACGTTATGGTGAGTACATAACTTCTAATTACTATATAATTGTTGCCTGTTATGCTCTGTTGAGATTTCATGAACAGCAGAAGAAGCTGTTGTGCTTCATAAAGTGACCTGGGCTGAACTGACCACTGGGTCCTCAGTATATCATTGTATATTAAACCCTCCTTTGTGTATTTCATAAGGAAAGGAGATCTGTTGTATAGCATGGTTAAAGACTGCAATCCTTGTCTTTCATTCACAGTTCAGAATGATAGCATATTAAAGATAGTGTGCAGAATGCTTGTACATAACTGTTCACTTTATTTATGAATGCTATGGTTAGAGTGAGTAGGAGCTTCCCCCACAAATTGCTCAATGACCGCAAGTTGATAAACCTTCAGCCTTCATTTAATACCAATTTGTATATGTTAAAATATTGCAGCAATTAAATAGCAAACTTAACAAGTTAATGCTATTACAAAAATTGATACATTATGTTTGTATCCATTTTATGCAGCTTGCTTTGCCATAACATGCACAACTTTTTGCCTCTTCATTATGCACATTTAACAAGTCAATAAATCATCATTTGTACTGATTTTTTTATACATTTCTAACTTTTTTAAGACACAAAGATTTAATCATTCACTATTTTTCAGTATCATCCCCTTTCTGTCTAAAACCCACACAGGCTCATCTACTTCAACTAAGCCCTTGGAATCATATCCATGAACAGCTCTCAGTGGTTCCAATTAATCAGCAAAAGTCTTAAAACAGTTAGGAAAAGCCACCTTGAACATTCCTGCATAAAATATTCAAAACTCTTAACTTAACTAGTCAACAATCCCATATTGATTCCTAAAATGTTACCCTTTTGCCATTTAGTTTGCAGGCTATAGTAATTACCAAAGTACACTTACTTGTCTTTAATCTTACAAATTTTCACAGGGTGCCAAAGCCAAATCAAAATTTGATCTATTATTTTATGTTTCACATCTTACCAAAAACATGTCTCAGTTGTCTTTTTATTCCTACTGAACCAGAAAAAGAATCTATGAGCTCTCAGTTTTAATCTGCCCAGCGTGCAAAGCTATCCAACTCATGAACTTGCTATAGACAAAGTGCATACAAAGCTGTCCTTTCATTTTTGGAACACCTATATTATCAATATTTTTCACCAACCTCTTCTTCTACAACTGCTCCATAGGAACTGCACATGAGTTCACAATATCTGCCATTTCTGCCTCCCGCTCATTGGCATCAGCTGTAAAACAATTAAATTGTTCACTTCCTTTTCTTATCTTGCTTCTGGAAGTTTCCACTAACTTAATCTATGGTACATCCATGACGACTCTACCCCACAGATCTTCTGTATAGTCTCTGCTGAATCCTATTATGTTGTTTTACTCCCCATTTTGCCTGCCTTCATGCCAATAATTTTAACAAATTTAACTGCTTTCCAATCTTCTTTTACTGCTTTCTATCAGGTTTAGTCCTCATTATATATTTCCTCAATGTGCCTTTAAAATCAAAGTGCCAAATGCTTCCAGTTAAATCTTTTTAAGTAAAAGTTATTTTAAAATTCCAGGAGAATGACAGGAAAATACATCTTATTTCAAGCAGAGCACTTTGAATGAGGGTAATGTCTGTATGCTTCTGTCCAAGAATGTTTAGCAGAGAACCTCAGTGGGACATTTCTGACCATTAGAAGATGCTCAGTTGCAAAGTTCTTTTTCCTTCTCTTAATAAGTAGTTTGCTAAGCTGAATGGCAAGCTGACTCATCATCAATACATATGTGGCAATAACGAAAGAATTAATTACTAGCCAAAACATTTTAACTGCTAGTTTAGGCACTTACTTTAATTTAACATTGTATGCAAATGTTAATTATTCTGCAGATCAACACATTAGAGTTATTCAGAAAGATCTCTGACACTGCAGACCTGTGCTAAATAAAGCAAATGGATTAATGAGATATGACCCAAAGCTGTTTAGTTATGTACGATGTCTTATATAGCTGTCAACTGTACAGATTTTCACAGAATGTCCAAATTTTTGCCTCATATTTTTGCTCTGTTTTCTCATAAACTTTTTGTTTTCTGGCAAATCATTGGCAAATCATTGAGTGATGAAGTCAGAAAATAATGACAGAGAGTTGAGTTTCAGACTTTATATCCTTCAGAAAATGTATGCTAATGCAAAACCTAAGTCTGTAAGAGGAATATTTAAAATGTGTCCCTATTTTTTGGCCTTTGTCCCCCCATTATTTATGTTTTTGTCCAGATGTCTTCTTCTAAGAGGTTGAGAGCTATGATGTCTGACATAAGACTGCAGTTATAAGAAAGGACTGATAGTAAAGCATTGCAACCATGTTAACCACAGTCATCATGCTATTAAAGTAGCTTCATTATGGGTGCTCATGTGACTGATGAGAGGCATATTGGTTTGACATGTCTGAGACTATGTATGATCCCGTGTGTGATGAAACCTCTAATAGCTGCAACACAGGCAGTGTGAGAAGGCTACAGAAGGTCAGCACAGCAAACTGCTCACAAAGTTCATCATATAAATGGAGTGGAAGGGAGGATAGGAAAGTTAGGAAAGGAGAAGTAGTCAGCAGAGGAAAACACACAAGTTTAACATGAAATGAAGATGAATGGGGGGAGAAAGGACATATGTTTGGAGACACAGGTGTCTATTTTCCATTTCTTAAGAATAAGGATACAGGGAGATGGTGGCAAGAAGTTTCTGTCCTGTCAGTAGTGGTTGACAATGTCCTGGTCATGAGGGTTATTCTATGTTACCCAATAATGAACCTGTCCATTACCCAGTAGTGGACCTGTCCATGACCCAAGGTATGACAACATGCAACCCAGCAGACACTGGTTCTGAATGTGGCCACTAACGCAAGCTGCTCTGCTAATGCAGATGCTACCTCTAAGTTCGTGACGCAAGTGCATCTGCAGCACACTGAAACCCCCTGGCATTCACAACAGGTGATTGCTGCAGCCCATCATGGTAATTTTGCATGCTATGGCATTGCTCTACCATGTTTGATTTAATAATTTGACTGAGTTATATCACCATTGGAGTGGTGATAAATGCCTGCATGCCATTATGCAGTCGTTTGCAAATAATGCGTAATGCACTATTTCTCTGGTAGCATGGTCATGCTCGCTATGCCTCTGAAATGTCCCTTACCCGAATATCATTACTCACCACTCTGTTTTACTTAATACTCTGCACTATTTGTTTCTGAATATCCATTGCTTCTTCCTGTGGGACACTGAATTAATTAGAATTCAGTCTGTGGTGTGACTACCACTTTAGAATGTTTCCTTATTTCACATTTAAATAAAATTACCATACTTTCCAAAGCACTATCCAAATTACTAAGACTGCTTTTTTCTGCATGAATAAATACACAACTAAATGGACTGAAATGATACTAATACCTTGTGTGCAGTTTTTAAGCAAATATGAAACATCATTGATCTTTATTATGTACTGTTAGCCTTTTAGACAGGATTCATTGAGCTACTTTTTCAGAGGTATATGTACTTCAATCTATACTGTTTTTTTATGTGTGCTGGGTTTTTTCCTGTGTTGGGCTGAAAAATATAGCATTCTATTGGCACGTTTCAGGAACCTCTATACTCAGAGACAAAAATGAATTTGTTGATTAGTAACATGGTTTTAACATGCACGGATTGTAAACATACTGACATAATTGAAGTAAAAATTTATTTCATAAAGCATGTTTACTGTTTTGGTGATTAATTTATCCTAGATACTAAATAAAATAGGAATAAATTGACAAAACGAAATCCTTCCCCCATTGTTCCACTCTTTTTTGCACTGTCTCTTCCCAAGATAATTGGTTCATCTTAGCTTGCATGCAGTATACATTTTTCATGAAGCATTCTCGGCTTGAATGGACTGGGACTACCTACAAAGTCTGGTGCTGAGGAAGCACTCATGACTTACTAGCTAAATTATAAATAAAGAAAAAAGTCAGTGGACTGGATGTTCAAGTGGTCAGGTCCCTACAGTTTGCTTCCTCCGCCTCTTCACATTTTGTGATGCAACAAATCCTTTTGCTGTTGTTCTTACGTACCTTTTTTGCCTCAGACAGAGCTGTAACAGACATTTTGTATGCCACATGGCCTACTGTAGCAAACATAGATGCAAAAACAGTCAGTAGCCTCCTTCTCTCTCTCTCTCTATTTCTCTCTGTCTCTCTCACACACACACACACACACAAAAGCACACAAACAGTTGTATTTAATTTTAAGGCAGTGGTATAATAGTTTTTTTTCTAGGAAGTTAGAAGCTAAGCTTTCTAGGAACACATAAAGTGGACTAGTTTGATCTATTAGCAGTAATTAATGAATTTTTCTGCATATGTGTAGAACACTTTACTTTTGAACATACTGAAGAATAAGACAAAACTCAACAGAATATCAATGCAAAATACCTGTTGAGATGATAATAAGAAAAATACATTGTTAAACATGTTTACAAATGGAGAAGTATCATATAAAAGCATAACAGTGACATACAAAACTGTAAAACGGAGGCAGTGATTAACATATTTGTAGCATGAAAATCCTATGATTAATCGGTCATGAACCTTATAAAGCAATTTAAAAGTTAAAGCTCAGAAGAGTTCAAAAAGCAATTGCTTTGCAATAAAAGGACTGCGTGTGGTATTGATGAAATTCATAGAACAGCCACCTAATCACATGTTCCCAAGTTCTTATATTGCATTATAAAATACCTTAGGTGATATTTAAAACTTAGTCTTTTATTAACTGTTGTCTTTTTGTCTGTATTCTACATTTTCTTTCCTTCTCTCTCTCTCTCTGTCTCCCTCTCCTTTTGTGGTGCAGGTGAACCCCTCATCAAAACTAAATTTGTAAGGTAAATAGACTGTAAATGTCTGTACTCTGTCAAATAAAAAGGCAACAATAAATATTGTATTCAGTTGAAATTAAGAGGGAGAATAATTTAATATAGTTTACCACAGACGCAGAATATAGAACAGACAAAGTAATGCATCTTACAGCTTTGGTCTGGCCTGCTGCACAACCTTCTGAAGATAGTATAGAAGGGTCACAAAGACATTTTCATTTCTCTGATGGATTGTTTTTGTGCATTGTCATATGTCACAGTCACTTCTCAGTCTATGTGAGTATTATTAAGCTATGTATGACCTTTTATCACATACATGTAGTCATCAGATGAGCTGGTGGTTGGTGACAGATTAAATGTATCATAAAGGTCCTATGTTACTAATTAGTATAGGTTATTTTAGCAATAATTCTGACAGCATTTTCTTAAACATGAGACAGAAGTACTGTCATATTAAAAATTCACAGTTAAATCAAGGCCAGCAATTTACAATCCTAACAAAATGCATTACTTAAAGATCTTAAAAGAAAAACACAAAAGCAGTTTGCTTATATAGCAAAAATACATAATTTGTCCCTGTAAACCCTTCACTTAAAATATTATACATTCTTATATATTTCTGTATTTCATTAAGTGCTTGTTTGTATCCTAGGACTTGTTATATTAAATTTTAGTTTGCTCCCATTTCTCTTTTCTCTGGCCATCTCTTTTTCAAACCTAGTGTATGTTATAGTTTCTGAAAATTGACTTAAACTGAGGGCATGCACCCCCCAAAAAATGTTCTTCTATTTTTTTATAACAAAGAATTATGTACTGCAAGATTTCACCTGTCTTTTGTAGCCTTGTACTAAACATATCCTGTACTTGTGAGCTTTATACTCTGATGATGTACATTTTCATCTAATTCAACTAATATGGGACTCAAATCCAACTCCGCTCTGGTCTCACCTCCGCTAATCATGTGGATCCATGGCTCAGACTGCTCCTTTACCCATCTTTCCTCTCTGCCACTCTCTGAATACCTCATATCTAATTTGCCACCTGATCCAAACAGTTACTCATTTCTAGGGCTCTGATCTCATATTCTGCATCGATGGTAAGTCAGCAATTATTTTCTCTTTTATTAAGCATTTAAACTTAGACTTACCTTTTTCAATTTCCCTACCCTTCCTTAGCATTTATACAAAAAGCACTTTCTTAAACTTCTCTAAATCTGTACATTTTGTATATCTTTATTTATATATTAGATTATTATTATCTTTCAGTGTAGTTAGATAAGGCTTTTAAGCTTATTAGGGGACTAGTATTTGAGTATTTTTCTGTAGTGTCTTGTAATTATAAGTTACTTTCACTGTCTGAGAACATTCTAGTTAAACTCTTAATAATGCTGTTGCCTATTATATGGTGTTTGTTGTATTTTTTTTTCATTCAGTGATATGATTCAGACCATGTGAGACAAGGGCTTTAAAAAGTGTACCAAGTGTGACCACAAAAATTCCCCTACAGGACCCCTAAACCATCTGTGTATATTGTCTGGAAGCAGCCTGCCTTGACAGTAACTGTGAGGCCTGTGCTTCTTTTGGTCACATGACTCCCCAAAGTCAAAAGGGCAGGCTAATCCTTAAAGGATTGTTACCAGTTCAACCGGGGTCATCTCAGTCTTCTACATCCCCTTTGAAGTTTATGGACAAACCAAGTCAGAGCAAGAAGAAAAAAGAAGGATAGAAGTCACAGGGAAGCAAGACTCCTGAGAAGAGTTCAGGAAAAAATGAAAAAAATGGTCCCTTGATGTGACAGCTGTACTGGGTCTGGCACCAAAACTTTTGACGCCATCAGATCCAAAGTCTCATCAGATCCAATTTTCTTCACCTCCACTACTTTTTTTTTTTTAACAGGAGCTGGTCAACCACAGTTTACATCCCCTGATGCTGCATGAAAGACAACAACCAGTGGCTTCTTCTGTAGCCTGTCTGATTCAGTTCTGAGACTCTAAGTCCCATCGGTTGAACCAGTCTGATTCAGATTTGAGGCTCCCCAATGCTAGGTCCATAAAAAGAAGACTTGCAAAAGAAAACATATAAATTCATCGCCTGAATCTGTAATGGAAGAAACAGATTTGGAAAAGGGGAGTGCTCCCCTAGGTCCCCCTTTGGATGCATCGCCTTTGGTGAAATCCAGGAATTGATGAAGCAGAAGGGGTTTGGTTCACTGATTTTCCCCAGAAGAATCCATGTTACTGGAGGCTCTTGGAGCTAACTCTTCTACTGCCTAGGTGGTCCCTTCTCCTGATGTTCTCATTGATTTGTTGACTCAGAGCTTGTAAAGAAGTTGACATAGCAGAGCTAATAACAAAGAAACCTGACCAAAATCTTGACAACTCCTATAAATACAACACACTGGAGCAAAGGTCTCCTGGTAAATGCTATGTTAGTAGTGGTGTCCACCAAAAAATGAACTTTGTGAAGAGAGTACATATGTTTATCCTCCTAATAGGGACTCTAGAGCTCTGTACAGATTTGGAAAATGGAGTTAAGCTTCAACAATCTTTTCCCTTAGACCGCTGAGCTACCTGGCTCATGTCATACGCATTCAGAAGGAATTGACCAAAGCTCTTACTAATTCTGTGTCAAGTAATTTTCCATTGAATATCCAGAAAAATGTGGAATCCCAGATATCTACCCTCAACTAACTTTCCAACATCTCCATGCATCTTCTGTCCAATGCATCTGATGGAATGGCGAGAGCAACTGGTACTGCTATAGCCATACACCATCTTGACTGGATGCAGTTTTGTGATTTTGCAGAAGGCTTTTTGACATCCTTCCTTAATGCCCCTTATAATGGTACAGGTCTCTTTGGACCCAAGGTTAAGGACATACTAATCAGGAGCAAATAGGACCCTTCTGCTTCAGAGGAAAATCCCAGGATGCAAAAAAACCCCTTACCAGCCTCAGTAAGAAACTGAGATCCCTCATAAAATCCTCCAAAGCTAGTTACAAAAATAAAATTGCCAAAGATTCGAAAGACAACCACAAGGCATTCTATAACTATGTCAAGAATCTAAATGGCAATGCTCAGATCTGCTCTGAGGTAAAACAGAATGGCATTAAATATACTGACCCAAGGATATTGCCAATATTCTGGCAGATCAATTCAGTGCCAACTTCAACCCCCTCTTACCCCCTAAATGGCCCATCTCAATACTGGAAGATTGCCAAATTCTGGTAGTAACGGCCACACAGGTAAAAAACGCACTCTCCAAAGCTAAGAATACAGCGTCCATGGGACCAGATGACATCCCGGGTGTGTACTACATGAACTACAATATGAACTGGCACCTCACCTGAGTGTCATGTTTAATCATAGCCTCACCTCAGGTTTCGTGCACACTGAGTGGCGCAGAGCTACAGTTATCCCACTCCACAAGGGGGGATCCACCTTGGATCCCAGAAACTACCATCCCATCAGTCTGACAAGCCTTAGAGCCATGAAGCGTATTATCATGGAACTTATAAACAAAGACATTGGCAACCTTCAAATACTGGACCCCACCCAGTTTGGGTTCGTGAAGGGCCGATCTTGTCTCCTGAACCTGATTGACTTCTTCGAATCAGTCTCCAGAGCCATGGACAAGGGTAAGGTGGTCCACACAGCCTATCTAGACCTTGCTAAGGCCTTTGACACCATCCCCCACTCTGGAATCATAGATAAACTTACTAAGCTGGGCATTAATCCCTACGTCACCCAAGGGTTGCTAACTGGCTTACTGATAGAACCCACACTGTAAAAGTAGCTGACTCCAAATCCAGCTCCAGACAAGTGACAAGTGGAGTACCTCAGGGTTCAGTCCTGGGACTGCTCTTGTTTGGCATCTACTTCTCTGAAGTACAGGCTAACACTAAGGGACTTTGGCTAACAAAGTTCGCAGATGACTGCAAATATCATTATTGAATCCCCAAATGATATGTATACTCTACAAAAGGGCCTTACATAAACAGATGCTTGGTGCCAGAGCCATGGGCTCAAGCTCAATGCAAAAAAATGTATAGTTATCCTCTTTGGGAAAAAACATGTATCCAAGAATTACCATATAGGTGGCAGTACACTAAACACCGAAAGTGTGATAAGAGACTTAGGGACACAGGTGGACAGTGGTCTCACCTTCAATAACCACATCGCCACAACAGTCAGGAAATCCTTCTATGTGGCACACCTCATCACGAAGGGCTTTTCATCCAGAAAAAAGGAGGTCATTGTCCCACTGTACTCATCCCTCATTAGACCCATTATAGAATACAATGCCCCATTTGGTATGTACCTCTCAAGACATCTGCAACAACTGGAATGGCCGCAGAGATACCTCACTAAAAGAATCACAGGCCTAAAGCAGATGCCCTACGCCGACTGGCTTAAAAAACTCAAGCTATACTCTGTCGCATATTGTCTACTCAGAGGCGATCTCTGCTTAACATACAAGGCCATGTCAAATCCAGAGCTGTTGGACATGCTACACTTAAAGAAATCCCAATCCCTCAGAGCCACACGCTCCAGGAATCTAAATCTTGTCATCACAATAAACAAAACATGCTGGAAGGATAGGTTGCTGACCCAGAGACTCCCCAGACTCTGGAATAGATTGCCCATACATGTTAAGCAAAGTGCCTCTTTGGCCGTCTTCAAAAGGAACCTTGGCGATTGGACGGGAGAAAGGAAATTCACCCCAGGGATCACGTCAGTTGCCCTGTTAGACATGGGTCCAGGGAAGTAAATAGTGTGGGAAGAAATAGCCAGGGAATTGTTATGGCTAGGCTTGTATAGGCCCTAGGGCTGATAGCCTAGTACCAACCTATGAACCTATGAAGGATGGTCTGCTGTGGGAATCTGCTTCTCAGCTCCTCAGAGGATCTTTTCAAGCAATCATCAAGGACGAAAGATGTGCTTCAAAATCTCTCACAGTTTTAACCAAGATGCTTCCTCAGATAAACACTCCCATGGTGGGGGTACAGTTTCAATAAATGTTACCCTAGGGATAGAGGCAGTTCACAAAGCCAAGGATTTCATGGACCCTTTTCAGAGAAATCATTCCTGCGCTCCTGAAGAATTGTCTGACTGCCACACTCTGGAGGCCTTTAGGGGAAGCTTATCACTCCACCATTAAACCTGGCAGGCCATCACTTAGGACTCATGGGTGCTGTGGATAATCACCAGAGGATACACGATCCCCTTTCTTTATCCTCCCCATTCAAAAAAAAAGAAAAGGATTCCTGTAGCCATATGGAATCTGTCACAGACAAAGTCAAAAGGCTGTTATTAAAAAGAGCCATCTAACAGGACCCACCAGACTAACTAGGATCCGGCATCTACTCCAGGATAATTTTAGTTCCAAACAAGACAATGGACTTAAGGCCAACTTTGGATTTCAGTCATCTAAGTCAATTTTTGAAACAGACACAATTTCAGATGGTCTTGGTTCAGTCCATTCTACCTGTACTCAGGTAGGTTGACTGGATGGGTTCAATAGATCTCCAGGATGCTTATTATCATGTGAAGATAAACAAGCATTCAAGGAGATTTCTCCATTTCAGGCTAGGAACCAGTCATTATCAATTCAAAGTTTTGCCCTTGTTCACCATGGCAGTAGTCACAGCCTATCTCAGGCTGCAAGGTTCCAGGTTTTCCCACACTTGGACGATTGGCTCTTAACCACTCCAACCAAGAATCTACTCATCCAAAGGAGAGTCTCTTTACTCCAGTTGCTTCACAGCTTAGTTATCACAGTCAGCGTCCTCAAGAGTCAGCTAAATCCCACTTAGTTATTAGAATTCATCAGATGTTATGTAGATACACACTGAACCAGATAGCTATCTTACTCCAGGGTTCTATCACTTTGAAAAGAAACAAATCAAGTCTTGACTCATACAGCCCCATCAGTGATATTGATTCTAAAACCACTAGGCCTTATGGCTTCAATTATCACTCTGGTCCCCTTTTCTCATTTCAACATGAGGGTCCTTCAGTGGAATCTATCAGTTCAATGGTCCCAACTACATCATCCATTAAGTACACCCATCAGACTAACTCCTGTATGCAGGACTCATATCACCTGGTGGGTATTTTCCCCAGTTTTGTTCGAGGGCTGTCCATTCTGCCTCTGTCCTGCCATAGCTGTGGTCACCACGAATGTTTAACTTTTTAGGATGTGGAGGAACTAAAATAGGAAGATTGTCAAAGGTACCTAGACACAATTAAAACTAATCTTTTCACATCAATGCTCTGAAGAAGAGAGAAGTCCTATTAGACCTGCAGACATTTCAAGACTCTCTGACAGAAGGTATGATTTCCATCTGAACAGACAATATGTCAATAGTCTGGTACATCAACAAACATGGGGGAACCGGATAATATCCTGTGTTTTGGGAAGTCATGAGTGTTTGGCAATGGGTGATGTCTTCCTGTCGGTTTCTTGTAGTAATGTACATCCTGGGGACATTCAATGTGCTGGAGAACAAGTTAAGCAAAACCATTCTTCTGCCTCACAAGTGGTCTCTCAAACAGTGGCAAATGAAATTTTCCATCACTGGGGCCAACCTTTCTGAGACCTGTTTGCATTTCCCCTAAACAAAAGTGTAGGAGTTACTTTGCTCTCATCCCTCCTCAGGATCAGTCACTGAGGGACTCTCTGGTTCACAATTGGACCCTGGGTCTTTCCCCCCGTTCCCATATTTGACCTTTTATAAAGAAAGAGTTTCTTAAAACCAAATCCTTCCTTTATTCATAGGTTCATTGATCCATACTAAGCTAACTGCCCTTGCAAGCCATTTTAAGCCTAGCCAATTATCCCTTGTGAGACTCAAACCCTGCACCTTGTGTTTGTAAGGCAAACACCTTAACCATTAGCCACCCTCCCAACCCTTCATCTGCTTTTGATGTATTTGTGCTTCCTCCTACTTTATTTTGCTTTTGCCTCTTCTTAAAAGTACTCAATTTTATTTATTCTGCTGCATTTATTACTGCTCGCAAGTAGCCTGATTAAATTGTAACTGTTATTCTAAGCCTTTTGCTTTAAGCACTTGGGCTTCATACCAGTTGTTTTACATTAAGAAGGTTTGTGGTCTGCACTGTTGTGGCAGGACAGGTAGGTTGCATCCTTCTAAGCTGGGATTTGCTGATTGAAGGCTCAGTGTCTGCTACTCTAAAAAGTGTATTAGTTCTGGTTTAAGCACTTGGGCTTCAGGCCAGTTATTCTACATTAGCAAGGTTTGTGGGCTGCACTCTTGTGGGAGGAGAAGTTAGATTCTGCCCTTCTGAGCTGGGAATTTCTGGTCACAGGCTTATTGTGCCTGCTTATTTGAACTGTTTCTTTCTGAAATTGGTGTGCCTTGTTGGTATAGCATAGACCAGATTCAGGCCTGATGAATCTAGCTTTGTTTGTATAACTTGAGCACTGATCTAGGCCATATTTTTTTGGAGAAGGTTCCCCTGCACCCTAGTGGCAGGAGTGAGCAGTTAGAACTTGTCTGATTGAAGACTGCTAGGGCTCAGTTTTGAGCTTTTTTCTGGTGAATTGGGTAACTTGTTTAAATCAGTTTGTTTGTTTTATATTGTTATATATATATATATATATATATATATATATATATATATATATATATATATATATATATATATATATATATATATTGCACTTTATCCATCTGCTTTTACTGTATTTGTGTTTCTTCCTACTTTATTACTAGGGGCATTGACTACAACTCTGATCTGAGATATATAACAATAAGTATCCTTTTCTGTGCGTTTAAAACATTTTTTTTTTATTGTATCTACTTTATTTTCTGAAAAAATACATATATACAATATATACATATATATATATATATATATATATACATATACATATATATATATATATATATATATACATATACATATATATACATATATATATATATATATATATATATATATATGTATACATACATGTATATATATATATATATATATATATATATATATATATATATATATACATATATATGTAGATATATATATATATATATATATACATATATATATATATATATATATATATATATATATATATATACTTGTTTTCCACCTTTCTAAGCTAGTATAGTCCAGTTTTCAGGTTAGTTCTGAATTCAGGGCTGTGTTACAAGTCTCTGTTCACCTGTGAGAGAGAGGAGCTTTCAGCAGCCTATCTGTCCCTGGAGGAGTGGTATCAGCCCAGAAATTAGTAGTTTATTGGCCATTTTGGGCTAATTTCTATCTCTTTCATTTCCCTGCTATAAAAAATGCATTTGCCCAGTTTTGTGCACCGGGCAACACTGGTTAGTTAGGGTATATCTATTCCCGGCTCCACAAAGTCTCCTCTTCAATTTTCCCTTGGAACTAGACAAACTTTCAACTTAAGCACTCAAACCATTCATTTCTCAGCCCGGCACTTGCTCAAAACTCATAGCAAGCACTTATAAACCTTAGCACTAGACCCCCCCCATACTGTACAAAAGGACAAGGTTCTCTATTCAACCTTACCAGCCAATCAGTAAAAAAGTTCACTGTACCTATCTAGACATGTCCAAAGGGCAGTTTCAAGTGTACTCTCCAGTCCAGTTGGTGAATCTGGGCAATTTGAGGCAATGTTACAACTGCCTCATGTACAGAGACAACCCTCTTCTCCTACCACCAAACACTAATACATGCGAGAGATGCAAATATACAGCCAAACTGGAGGCTAAGCTCTCTCAACCCAAGACTGGATCAGACAGTCACGAGGAGAAGGGAAATACATGCATCACACCATGAGTCACACATAGACCCATTAAACCATAACTGGCAAAGGACACACATAAATACATGAAAACATACTCGGAGGCTCTAAATAGAAATCTGAAAAAGCAAAGAGACCTCCAAAGCAGACATCCAAGCAACCTCCACCCCCCAACACAAACCATGAAACACATACTTCACAAAACCCGTGTGCCACTCAATCACAGCTCTTAAGGCAAAATAACATACCCAACACACTAGTAATAGGTGACTCTATAGTCAAGCACACTGACGTCCCACTCACTAGGCTGAACAAGGAGAAGGTTACTGTTAGCTGCCTGTCGGGTGCCAGGATCCGCCACATAACACAAGCACTCAGGTCACTCCAGAATAAGTACAAATACGACTCTGTCATTGTCCATGTTGGTGTGAATGACCTGAGCCATACCTCCCTGGACTACATGAAAAGAGACATGGAAGACCTGTCTGATCACGTAGCCCAGGCTGGTATGACCCTGACCCTGAGTAGCATCCTGCCCTCAACAAGAATGATACCACAGTATAAAGAAAAAATGATCAATTTCAACAATTGGCTAAGTTTCTGGTGTCATTCAAAGGGGATCCAGTGTCTGTCCTCGTGGGATGACATGCTCGACAATCCACACTGCTTCGCAAGAGATGGCTTGCACTTGTCACCCTTAGGCTTTTGAGTACTGGCAAAGGCTCTTGCCACCCCCATAGTGCCTTTTTTAGGCAAGGCTCAAAAGACAAACACACCTCTGTAAATAGCACAAGTAACAAAAAATTGAGGGTAATGCTACTCAATGCCAGAAGTCTAAACCTCAAAATGCCTGCACTTGAGGCACTCCTCAGTATGGAGAAAATCGATATATGTGCAGTAACAGAAACCTGGTTTAAGGCTCCAGAGAGCACCCCAGCACTACCAGTCTACAACTCCTACCATACATTTTGGCCACAGAACCTAGACCGAAATACAAAAGGTAGGGGCATATCCATATTCATCAAGGATACCCACACCCCAGGTTAGTGGCAGAGCACGATGCTTCAGAGATTGTCCACGTGCAACTAACAATGAGCAAAACAGCAATTCAAATTGTAGCTTGCTACAAATCACCCACCATGTCCCAGGACCCCATTCTGCGTTTCTGGAAACACTGGGAAACATAAAGGTCCTACCAAATACCCTAATATCGGGTGATTTCAATTACCCAAACATTAACTGGGAGAACTACTCAAGTACTAACTCCCTTGCCCAACATGTCCTAGAATTTATAAACTCAAATGCCTTGGATCAACTGGTCAACATCCCCACTAGAGATGACAACATATTGGATCTGGTCAAAACCAACATGGGCGACTGGTGTTACACACTGGAGGTCAACCCCTCACTGGTTAGATCTGACCATAAACAAATCATTCTGGATATCCACATTCTGCCCCCACCCCCGGTCAAGGAAACCACCGTGAAAAACTTTTCAAAAGCAAACTTCACTTTACTTAAAACCAAGGTGGAAAGTTTCAAAGTGCCCATGCTAAAGGATAATGCTGTCCAAGCTGCAAAATTCTTTACTAATGCATTCTACGGGCACCTACAAGAATGCATAGATCATGCTATCCCAAGCAAAACCAAGACTCACTCCTCCAAGAAAAGGAAACCAGTCTGGTGGACCCCTGCCATAAACAAGCTATATTATAGAAGGAAGAAACTAGTACAGAAAAGAGTAAAATCCCAAGGGAAGACATCTCTGATCAGTATCAGCAAGAAACTATGATCCCTCATAAAATCATCCAAGACTAGCTTTGAAAGAAAAAATGCCAAGGACTCCAAAGATAACCACAAGGCATTCTTTAGCTATGTCAAGAATCTAAGTGGCAATGCTCAGATCTGCTTGGAGTTAGTGCAGAATGGCACAAAATACACTGAACCGACTGATATAGCCAACATCCTGGCAGACAGGTTCAGTGCAAACTTCACCCCCTCTCACCCCAAAGGGGCCCATAACCATACCAGAAGAATGTAGAGCCCCTAAAATCACAGACACTCAGGTTAAAACAGCCCTCTCCAAAGCCAAAATCACAGCATCAATGGGACCAGATGCTGTCCCAGGCTGCATCCTACATGAACTCATAGTTTAACTAACCCCTCACCTAAACACACTGTTCAAACTCAGCATCTCCACAGGCTACATACCCATAGAGTGGTGCACAGCAATGGTTATTCTGCTCCACAAAGGTGGAGCCACAACAGACCCCAGGAACTATCTCCCTGTAAGCCTGACTAGTTTGGTCTGCAAGGCTATGGACCACATCATCATGGAACTCATTAACAGAGACATTGGGAATCTCCAAACACAGGACCCTACCCAGTTCGGCTTTGTTAAGAGCAGATCATGCCTCCTAAACCTGGTGGACTTCTTTGAGACAGTTGTAGATGAGGGAAAGGTGGTACACACAGCCTACCTAGACCTCACAAAGGCCTTTGACACCATTCCCCATTCTGGTATTATAGACAAGCTCACCAGTCTGAACATAAACCCCTATGTCACATGATGGGTTGCCAACTGGCTCATGGACAGAATCCATATGATGAGAGTTGCGGGAGCTAGGTCCAGCTCTAAACCAGATACAAGTGACATTCCCCAGGGCTCAGTCCCAGGACCCCTCCTGTTCAGCATATACTTCTCAGAGGTACAGGCAAGCAGAGGAGGACTATGGCTGACCAAGTTCACAGACAACTGCAAACTAAGGGCTATAATTGACTCTCCAGCTGACAGACATCCTCCAAACGGGTCTCACTGAGATGGATACCTGGTGGCAAAATCATGGCCTCAAGCTAAATGTCAAAAAGTGCATAGTCATCCCCTTTGGAAAAAACAAAGTACCCACAAACTACCACATAGGTGGTAGTCCCCTAAATACGGAAGATGATATAAGGGATCTGGGGACACAAGTAGATAGTAATCTCTCCTTTGATAATCACATTGCCAAAGTGGTTAGAAAATCCTTCTATGTGGCCCACCTAATCACAAAAGGGTTCGCATTCAGATGAAAAGAGGTCACTGTGCCCCTCTACTCATCACTCATCAGAGTCATCATAGAGTACAGCACCCCATTTGGGATGTACCTTACAAGACACCTGCAAAAGCTGGAAAGAGCACAGAAGTACCTCACCAAGAGGATCACTGGCCTCAAACAGATGCCTATGCAGCTCGACTGAAGAAAGTCCAGCTGTACTCGGTTGCATACCGCCTTCTCAGAGGTGATATCTGCCTGACATACAAGGCCATGTCCAACCCAGAATTGATGGACATGCTCCACCTAAGGAAAACCTTATGTCTTCGAGCCACATGCTCCAGGAATCTAAACCTCACCACAACAATAAACAGGACGTGCTGGAGGGATAGATTCCTGTCCCAGAGACTTCCCATGCTTTGGAACAAGATTCCAATCTACATTAGGCAGTGCTCCTCACTAACAATCTTCAAGAGAAACCCTGATGAGTGGATGGGAAACAGAAAGTTTACCCTGGGGATCACTTCAGTGGCTCTGCTGGACAGAGGCACAGGGAACTAATCTAAGGGGGTGGCAAAAGCCAACACATTCTGGCTAGGCTTATAAATGCCTTTGGGGAGATAGCTTAGTACCTACCTATGAACCTATTTTTAAGTTAGCAACTGAATTTAATATAAATCAATCCATAAATCTTCCAATTTTCTGCCCAAAGTTCTCAAAAGAAGGAGAATATATGTTACATTTGCTTTATGTTCATTGACAACTTCAGTTTTTATCTCCACAGGACAAAAGACTTCAGAAATCAGATCACTTATTTGTTGGTTATGCAAAGTCAAATTAGGGTGTGCTGTTCCCAAGATCATACTTTCTAGATAGCTGTCAAACTGCATTTTATTTATTTATGACAAACTGGGTTTACCATTACCTAAAAGACCAACTGCTCATTCAACAAGGTCAGTGGCAACTTCCACAGTTTTTCAATAAAATCTGCTTATTGATGAAATTTGTGCAGCTGCAACATGATGAACTATTCACACCTTTAAGTCATAGTACAAACTGGATGTAAAATCCTGATCATGCTCCTCTTTTGGCTGTGATGCCTCCCAGGAAATCAGTAACTAGGGAATCTGTCCCAACAGTTGAATCAGACAAACATGGACATCTGATACAGAGCCAGATCCAGCACTAGGCAACCGAGGCAGTCACCTAGGGCCCACTGGCTTGGGGGGGCCCACCTTCCAGGGAAGGGGGCCTACTGGCCAGGGGGCTGTCACAAAAACTTAAATTTCTTATTTAACAGGGACGGTCCTCTACTACTACCACCTAAGAACACAATATTTGATAGATGCAATTACATTAAGAACATAGAATCCTTGCTGTCTCAGTCATAAGCCAGTACATCTGGCACTGAGAAGGTTGTCTACACAAACACTACAGACACCACACATCTAACACCACCCACATATGTACAACACACTCCTACATATGTGGAGGTTCTCAACAAAAACATACCTAAACAAAAGAGACCTCCGAAGCAAACACATGCACACATCACAACCCACAGCAACAAGCATCACACATAGTACACACCTGTATCTTACAGCTTCTACGGCCAAGACACAACCCCAACATACTAGTCATAGGAGACTATCGTGAAACACACCAATGCGCCCCTCACTAGATTAGACAATGAGAAAGTCTCGGTAAGTTGCTTGTTAGGTGCTAGAGTCTGCCATATCATGCATGTACTAAAGTCTCTTAACAACAGGTACTGTTATGACTCTGTCATAGTCCAGGTTAGTGTGAATGACTTGAGATGTACATCTTTGGACTATATGAAGAGAAACATGATTGAGCTCTCTGAATATGTGTCCCAGGCAGGTATGTCTCTAGCCTTAAGCAGCATCCTACCATCACCAAGAATGATGCCTAAATACAAACAGAAAATGATTGATATGAACAATTGGCTTAGTTTCTATTGTCATTCCAAGGGGATGCAGTACCTGACAGCCTAGGAGGACAAGATTGACATACCATGATGTTTGCCAGAGATGGCCTTCATCTGTCTCCCCCTGGGCTTCAGGCTTCTGGCAAAGGCTCTTGCCTCCCCCATAGTGCCTTTATTAGGCAAATTCATGAGCACAAAATTACCAACATGAAAAATTCTTCTAAACAAAATGTATAGGTCATGCTGCTAAACACTAGGAGTCTTAATATGTAACTGCACTCATTGCAAGCATTCCTTGCCCTGGAGGATGCTGACATTTGTGCAGTCACTGAAACCTGGGTCAAAGCTGTGGACAGCACCCCAGCCTTACCAGGTTACCCATCCTGCCATACTTTCAGACCCCAAATGGAGGGCTACAAAGCCAAAGGAGGTGGACTTTCAATATTTATCAAAGACATACACACCGCCAACCGTTAACTGTTGATAAAACACCTATTCAAATCATAGTTAGCTACAGACCCCCAAACATGACTCAAAATACCCACTCTACCTATCTGGACTTGCTTGAATCCAACAAGATTTAACCCTCTTCCCTGATCATGGGTGATTTTAACTACCCAGCCATAGAGTGGAAGACCTATTCTAGCCCAAACATGAATGCCCAGAGATTCCTCAACTTCATCAGTGCCAATACATTGGATGAGCTGGTTGACACCCCTACAAGAGGGGAAAATATCCTGGACCTGGTACTAACCAACATGAGTAGCACCTGCAACACCCCTACAGTGTCATCCTCCTTGGTACAATCTGACTATAAAGTGATCACTTTCAAAGTGAACATCTCCCCTGACCTCCTCCTTGTCAGAGTCAAACAAAAATTTTTGTTCCAAAGCTGACTACAATCTCCTGAGAGCAGGTATAAGCAGATTCACAGTCACTGTCTTTTCCGTTGGAAGTAGCACTGATGTCCAAGCCTACACTAAAGCTGTATGAGCACCTACATAGTTGTGTGGACTCAGCAATACCTGACAGGACCAAATCATCTTCCTCAAGGAAGAGCAATTCTGTCTGGTCTACAGCAGAAATAAGCAAACTCTATAATAAAGGAAAAAAATTGCTGTCCAGGACCAAGAAGGAGCAGGTAACAAGTTGGAAGCAATCTCTCCTTTGTCTGAACAAGCAAATAAGGTCACTGGTGAAATCCTCTAAGGCTAACTTCAAGTCCAAATTGGCCACATCCACTAAGGACAGTCACAAGGCCTTCTTCACATATGTCCACAATCTGAAAGGTAACACCCAAATCTACTCTGGACTGGTGGTCAATAACACCACATACACAAATGCTGTAGACATAGCCAACCTGCTGGCAGACAGGATCAGTTAAAACTTCACCCTCCCCCCCATTCCCCCATTGTGTAAACCAGGACATCCCCAGCACCTGCCACCCTCCCCTCATCACCAGGGAGCATGTGTTTAATGCCCTCTCAAAGGCAAAATATACACTCCCATGGGACACGAAAACATTCCTGGCTGTATCCTACATGAACTCAGGCATGAGCTCTCAGCTTCATTAGGCAGCCTATTCAACCAAAGCCCTAGTACCAGCTTTATCCCAGCTGAATGGAGGACAACCACTGTCATCCCTCTACACAAAGGTGGAGTGTCCACTGGCCCAGGCAATTATAGGGCCATCAGCCTAACTAGCCTGATATGCAAGGCCATGGAATGCATTATCATGGACCTTATAAACAAGCACATTGGCAATCTCCAAATGCTTGATCCCACATAGTTTGGTTTAGTCAAAGGGAGTTCATGCCTGTTAAACTTGGTTAACTTCTTTAAAGCAGTCATCAAAGCCATTGGCAAGGGGAAGACAGTGCACACCACCTATCTTGACCTAGCCAAAGCCTTTGACAGTATTCCCCACTCAGGTACAATAGATAAACTCACCCAGCTAGGCATCAACCCATATGTTACCAGATGCATAGCTAACTGGCTCACTGATAGAACCCACTCATTCAAAATGGGGAAGCCACCTCTAGTAGTAGACCTGAAATGAACAGTGTACCCCAAGGATCAGTCTTGGGGACTCCACTGTTTGGTATAGATTTTTCGGAGGTGCAAGCCAAAACCAGTGGTCTGTGGCTGACCAACTTTGCAGGTGACTACAAGCTGAGCACTGTCTTAAATTCTCCTAGTGATGTGAACGTCCTCCAAGAGGGCCTTACTCAAACTAATGACTAGTGCCAGAAGCATGGCCTCAAACTAAATGCCAAGAAATGCATAATTATCCCCTTGGGGAAAATGGAGTCCTCACTAATTATCACATTAATAACAATGTACTAAGCACATAATCAGTCATGAAGGACTTGGACACACAGGCTGATAGCAACATGACTTTTAACCACCATGTTGCCTCCTTTGTACAGAAGGATTTATACATGGCTCACCTCATAAGAAGGGTATTTCATGCAGGAACAAGGAGGTCATAACATCTTTGTACTCCTCCCTTATCTGGCCCATTATTGAGTACAATGCCTTCTTCAGCATGCACCTAGCCAATCACATGCGGCAAATGGAGAGACCACAGAGGTTCCTGACCAGGAATATCCAGGGTCTCAAATATCTATCCTGTACAGATAGACTAAAAGCTGTGTCGCTCTACTCAGTCTCGTACAGGCTGCTCAGAGGTGACCTGTGTCTGGCATACAAGGCCATCTCAGACCCAGCCTTGATGGAGTTGCTGTATATCCATAAGTCAAACTCCACTCATGCAACCCATACACAAGGCCTCAACCTGGTCTGTGACATTAATAGAATTTGTTAGCAGGATAGATTTGTGTCCCAAAGACTCACACATCTATGGAATAGAGTCCCTCTCCATGTCAAGCAGAATACCTCTCTAGCCCTCTTCAATAGAAACCTGGATGACTGGATGGGAAATAGAAAATACACCCCTGGGATCCCACCTGTGTCCCTGCTGGACAGGTGAAACAGCTGT
Organism: Protopterus annectens; assembly: GCF_019279795.1. Taxonomy (NCBI): domain Eukaryota; kingdom Metazoa; phylum Chordata; order Ceratodontiformes; family Protopteridae; genus Protopterus; species Protopterus annectens. The sequence continues at coordinate 97,515,004 of NC_056748.1, forward strand.
TGACATTGTGGGAACATGGGCAAAATTCTTGGCTAGGCTTAAAAAGGTCTCCAGGCCAATAACCTAGTATCATCCTATAAACCAATGAAACTGTCTGTGATGCCCCACCACTGGCCCAGTAATCAAGTAGCCTCAATCCTCACCACATGCAACATTGGGGGATATGTACACACTGGGAGGATGACAAGTACACACACAGTAAAGTGCAATTTCCCTTAAGAATACACAGAGACCACAGTCAGTCTGGCTGGTTTCTCCCTCTCTCTCTCCAGATCCCTAATAAGACTCCCCACTGGCACAGCTTTAGAGTTAAGATCTCAGCTGAAGGGCCAACCCAAGACCTCCAGAACTCTCTCTGTCCAACCAGTGCTTTGTGTCCCTGCCCAAGTAGCTGACATACATGCAGTTTGAGATTTGATTTATACACAAACACACACATATACACCTGGGAAAGGCTGGCATGAGTTTATTAGCTATGTCTCATTTTACCCAGGCTATAAGGTAGTTATCACTGCTACCAGCCAACTCTGTATCAGCTACTTTAAGGCCCTTAACAAAGGGTGTCCAATCTTACTGTGTAATGTTACTATCAATACAAATGCTAGTTTGCCCAAGAGCAAGGCTATTAGAAGTGGCATGTACAGTCACCAAATAGATATGCAAGTAATCTAAGAGCTTAAAAATTGCTATACAGACCAGCCACAATTGAAAAGGTTTAAATATATTTAATGATAAATAATAAAAGAACAAGAAAATACCCAGTAAATAATCATAGTTACATCAGAGTTCAAAATCACAGGAAATACTTAAAACAACATTGCAGGGCAGTCCCAAATAAATAAAGAAAACATCTAAGCTATACTTCACTATATCCCTGTCTGTATCTAAGAGAAATTACTGTACCCTAGTTAACTTATTTACAGAACAAGGCAAGGCAGGTGTAGTTAGAGGATGTTCTTGTCAGGTCAAAGACAAAATACAGAAGGCACAGTCTCACTCTCATAGAGTTCTTAAATTAATATTTTATATATTACTGCTAGGGTAGCTGGCAGCATAACATCACTTCTTGTCATCTGATTATCAGTTCCCAAGCTCACAACCATTGCTTTTAGCATCTACCTGCGAAAACACGTACACCTTAGATCTTTTGGCAAATGGTGGAAGTCGTAAAATATTATACATTCTTCCACATTTAAAGACAATACAAAAAACTTCTAGTTGTAAACATTATGCCACCTATTGCACTGAAACCATCTTTTATGAATCAGTTATAAAATAATTTAAGATATTTTTCTGAAGTTTTGCAAGTTAACCTTCTATGTGCCAGTTCCAACTGTTAAAATATATACATTTACACATTTACAATAGTTTATATACATGTTTGTTCTTTTCCAGTAGGGTACACTGTGGATATATCTTTAAGCTGAGTACTCTGAAACATATCTCTTCAGCACACATCTGTACAAACCACCTTATATGACATACAGTTGTAATACATTTGTAACACAAGCATATGAATCATGTTGATATTCACAAATGATATATAATTATTTACAAAGTTCCAATATAGCTAGGCTGACAATATTTCATTTTGTGACACTATCATCCTTAGGATGCACACAAAGTACATCCTTAGCAGCATAAAGACATACACACAGACACTACTCAGGACACATGCAGAGTGCATCCTTAGTAGTGTCTGCACGTGTGTATGCATGTTTACTATGATGCACACACTTTTAAACTGAAACACAGCATGTGGATAGCCATATCAGACAAACATGGAGGATGTGTATGCATGCGAAATGCCCCAGTAAAGTATAGCAGGTTGGTTAACTCATTCAGGCTGAAACTCTTTACCTTTTAATACAGAATACTAGAGCCTGAATCCTCTACACCAAGTGCCAAACTGTCATCAGTAATTTCAAGGACTATTGAGTTTCAGTGCATTTTCAAAGAATGATGAGTTCCACTGCATTTCAAAGAATTTTGAGCTTTTGTGCATATTCAAAGGCTGTTGAGCTTCTGTACCTTTTCAAGGAATGTTGACTTTGCATTTTCAAATTTTCAAGGAATTATAAGTTTCAAGGGAAGAGAAATTTACTATTGCTCATGCTAAGTCTGTTTTCAGTGTGTAACTGTTTTGTCTAATGAATGCCCACCATCAGTGTCTGTGCTATACATTTTAAAAGAAGTGTTAGCACAACAGGTAGCATACTTGCTTTTAGTGCAGAATTCTGTGTTCTACTCCCACACCATGTAGGCGGAAAGCTGATATTGCAGTGCCTCATTTAAGGGGGGGGGAGTTTGACAACCATTCTCTATTGCAACAGTACCAGCTTACCATTTTTTTTTTAAAAAGTAACACTGGCAGTTTGTTCTTCAAGGACAACAGACACTGAATTTGCACTTGAAACACTCAAATGCAAAGTTGTTTATCAGCAACAACTTCTTTATGAGTTATAGGTCTTTTAATGTGGAATTATTCAGATTTATTTTACTTCTGCAGAAATTGTGTATATTGACTGATATTGGTGGATTATAATGACAGATGTTTGAGTGGTGTTTTGGGGTTGAAATTTTCTGTAATGGATAGTTTTATCATTATTGGTTCATAAGATTTTTTTCATTGCTTATTGGAAAATATTCAAACCTACAAATTTCAAACACACTCCATAACAAGTGGTGTTGTATTATACAAGGAATTTAATTTAATACAATCAGGATGGTGCATAAAAAACATATGCATGTATGCATGATCCAAAAACTGCATGCAAGGGGCTTATGGTTTGAAAACAGCCCAAAGGTAAACTTCATCCACCACTGGCCAGATGCATTTTCTTTGAATATGGGTTTCAAGCTGTTTCAATTAATGTGAGTTTCAAGGGCAGAGAAGCATACTGTTCATGCTATGTCTGTTTTCATTGTGAAACTGCTTTGTTTTGATTAGCAAATGGCTGTCAGTGTTTGTGCTATAACATTTGAAATAAACGTTTCAAATATCTCCAATCGTAGAAGTAAAGAAAAAACAGTATGCACACTGATAGGTTTGAACAGAGTTTGTAGTAACTGAGGAGAAATAGTCATGTAATGTGACACTGGAACGGCTGGAAGGGTGCTGCTGTAGGGAAGGAGGATGATTCATTACCCTGTACGGCCCCACATGACCTCGATCTGGCTCTGATCAGATATGAAAGTTATGTACTCACCATAATGATAGATCAGTGCTGTCCTATTTTCACCTGGTAAAACATCCCTCCCTCCTTCCAATTCCAAATTATCATCTATGGTCGAGAGAAAGGCTGGTACTCTGAGGAGTCTTGCAAACATTAATCTGAGCTAGTTGCTTCTTCTTTACACACTTAGATATCTTTATGCTAGCTAACTCAAGCATAGTTTTCAAAAAGATATCAATATACAATAGTGGGCAAACTTGATCTGAGGTATTCAGGGGAAGACAAAGAAGGATTATGGGAAGGGAAGTAGTCAGAGCCATGGATCAACACATTTGGAGGTGCTGAGACTGAATTCAAGTCAGATCCAAATCCCATCAGTTGAGCCAGATGAAAATAGGATAACATGGATCTATTGTTATGGTGAGTACATGCATTTTGTTTTTATTTGCTGTTTCAAGGTGTGGCTTGGAATCCAGTAGGAAGGAAGAGAATCCATGAAGCTTCCACTAGTATTTAAAGTTTTTGCTCCTATGATAGCCCATGGTGAATATTTGGTCAGTAAAAATGATAAAAAGTTCCACTGACTATTCCGGACAAGTCAGAACTATATTGTAAAGAAGCTAGAAAATACTATGGAACTTTGGGAGAGAGCAGTCAAAGCAAGGAGAGAGCCCAAGCGTCATTCAGAGAGCCTGAGAATCTGAAAACCTGGCTTTTATCCAGGTACTTCATAGTTTTAAAAGATAAAATGAAATGTACAGACTAACTGACATAGAATCTGAAATCATTTATATTAAAGAGCCTCTTGGTGGTGATAAATGTCTCTAGAACATTGAACATTGGATAGGTTAAAAGGGGTTCCTAGTATTTAAGTGAACACTTAACGTTGCGAATGCTGTTTTGTTGAATGTGTTTACGTGAAATAGCAAAATTCTGAAAGCACGGAACACTGATTTTTTTCCTAGGGAAAAAAAATCACTGGGCAGTTTTTAGGACTTTGCCATTTCCTCCACTGTGGTGTGATGTCGGAGTTGGCATATTTAAGTAAGGGGATGTGGGGGCATTTTGGTGTGGTGGGCAAAGACCCCTACTTTATTTTGTTTTTTGTTTTTTTTTGTTTTTTTTGTTTTTTTTCTCTGGGAAAAAAATCACTGATCTGTGTGTTCAGCATTTTGACTTTTCGGACTGTTTGGGTTGATTATATAGCGTTCACAATTTCATGCGTTTGCTAATATAATATAGACCCGTTAAAAGACACAGCACCTAGAATGAGTTCAGTGAGCACAACATAAAACCCTGCCAGAACATTTGCAGATTTCATTTACTCACAGCAACATATTAGTTTTGAACAAATGTGGTTATCATAAAGTGGTAGGCCAGACAATCTGGTAAGAAAGTTATGTATCATATGATTTACCAACCCTTATAAAATAAACATGAGGCAGTGAATTACCAATTCATAGACTTTGCCATCATTCCGATACATACATAGTAGTCAGGACACATGATCATGTGCTATAAAAATACTGTTAATGTTTTCAAGAAACAGCACAATGTATTTTTTCATCTATGTTAGAGACATTTGCAAAGCAGCATATAACATCCTCAAAGTGGCATTTTTTTTCAAGAAAACATTTTGGTGAATCTTGCCCTTTTGACAACATTAATATGTCTCTGAAGTTGTTGTATTATATATTGTACTTATATTTAAGTAAGGAGAGTGAGGTAATGAAGCCTCCATAGATGAGGAAGAAAGGGTAAGAAGGGGGGAGCACATTCACAACAAAGGGTTTTGATAGTATTGTAATTTGGCAGAATGTCATGAATCCATTTTCAGTAAATACATTTCCTATAACAAAAACAGTTACACTCATATTTTTATATACCTGATTATTATCATTAGTTGTATGTTTTCATATATTTTTATATTGTATATACATTGATACAGATAGAAAACATTTTATTCAATAAGCACTTTATTTTGTTGGGTCTGGAATATGATATTCACAGTTTGTTACATTCATTTTTCAGTATAGGGGGGTTATTCCAACTGAATGGCAGAACTCATTTCTCATTTTGAGCACTAAATTAAAGAGATGGTCAAACATATACTTAGCTATGCAAAGAAGAAATGTCAGCCAGGCAACCACACTGACGAACATAAACTGCAGTTAAATTATTCATATAAAAACGATGTAAAATCGAAGGATAAAATAACAGGAGGCCACATGCACCAGATGTTCCTGTTTCTATGTAGGAAAGATGAACAGACTACTTAAACAACATATCTTGCAACACATTAGGGATATCAGAACTAATGCAAGATATAGTGCCATTGCACAGCATGTGAATTGTCACTGTGAACATAATTTTCATTTTATGGTGCTACATATAGGTTCATAGTTTCATAGGTAGGTACTAGGCTATTGGCCCTAGGGCCTATATAAGCCTAGCCAAAAAAAAGTACCCTGGCTTTCGCCACCCAAGAAAATTATTTTCCTGTACCCCTGTCGAGCAGAGCCACAGAAGTGATCCCTGGGATGAATTTTTCATTTCCCATCCAATCATATTTAATAGAACAATCCTTATGGTGGCAATTTCTGTAATTCTACAGATGTTATGTAAAGGAAAGGGACTGCTGATCTCCAGACCAATAAATATTTTGGCTTAAATGGTGTTATGCCTTTAAAACCGACATTAAAGGGGCGTAGGCTCCTATAACAGACTCGATTGATTTATTTTGCTTATTTGAAGTGATGGAAGTGAATTGCATTTAGGATCTGAATAAGGATTATTCCTGAAAGAGCTAATCCTTTATTCACAGCTGTTATTTTATCCTTTGATTTTAAATAATTTTTATATGAATAAATAGTTGAACTACAGTTTATGTTCTTCAGCGTGGTTGTCTGGCTGGCATTTACTCTTTGTATTTGGATTTTGTTTGTGTGGATCGACATTCAGCGCTACTGGAAGTGTTTTTTATTCTTGTTTTCTGATATATCTCTATCTGCAGGCACACATGGCTAAAGGCAATGGGCTAGAGCTGGATTACTGTCCTATGACTCCCATTTTGAAGATGGTACAGGAATGTGGTAAGAGACTGGCTTACTTTGATGTCAACCCGTTCCTCAAATTAGACTTTAGCGATGTATTTGCACAAGTACAAGAACCCACATCAAATATAGAACTATTTCTTGAGACTTATAAGGAGCTTGAAAATGGATTGTTTAGATTGAAGAGACTGCAATGGCAGAACATGCATTTAGAAACATGCCTGCACTACAGAATAATACCTTTAGGCTTGCTCATTTTATGAATGCCGACATATGGAAATCTGTATCCACAGTTGTTAGCAAAATGGCAATCCATTAACATGGAAGCCAGTTTTGAATATATGCAATTACTGATTGAGTACCAAGAAAATTTAAATGGATTACCACCATTTTAAACAGGGCCATATTTTTGTTTGGCCGAAAGTTAGTACCAAACACAAAGAGTACAATAGCAATGAGAAATATGCAGCTGACAAGGCTACAAAGAAAGGAATAGAGCAAAGTATTTTGCTACAGGATGATATAATAATTAGTGACCATAACAATGGGAACTTTGTTGGTGATGTTATGGTTTCTAATGAAGAACTAAACAACACCAAGGATCAAGGTGAGAAGCCCATCTCTCCAAATATGAAAAGTAAAAGAGATCAGAAGGAACTTGGAGCCAGGCTTAAAACAATTCAGTTATTCATCCATTTTTTTTTTATTTACCAGTACCTGAACCAAGACACTCAAATGAAGAGAGGGCGCTTACTCAGCAGAGGGAGAAAATGAAGAAAACTTTCGAACTGACTGAGGATGCAACAAACAATGGAATAGTAATGAACCTCTCTCAACAGTGTTTATTAAATACACATATCAACATACTAAATAGAGGCTTAATGTTTGTTCCATCTGTACCATTTAAATTACATGATGTAGTGGTAGATTTAAGATTATTTACTCGCAGTGTGCCATTACGTAAAATGTTTGGTGATACTAATGATAGTCATTATGCCAGACTAAGAAAATCTAGTACATTCATGCCACCGTCTCATCCAACATTTGATATGTTCTTAAAAGTTTGTGAAAATGAAATGTGAATATATTAACTCAAAACACTGATGTGAGTCTACAATTTAAATGCAAAGGAGGGAGAAGCTCTGAAGGATCTAATTAACAACCAACATGTAGTTATTTGACCAGCCAACAAGGGCGGAGCAGTGGTGATCATAGAAAAGGTTGATTATATTAATAAAGTGGGTTGTGTGCTTATGGAGGAGACAACATATAGGAAAATAAACAGAACTACTCTGAATAATATAATTCAGAATGTGAGAAATACTTTAAAAGAACTTGTACATCAATCAGAGGATCTTTATGATTATTTTACAGTTACATATCCATTGAATCTGGCTTTTAATTGCCTACCTAAAGTATGTAAGGACCCCATTAATCCTCCTTTAAGACCCATTATATCAGGCAATGGATGGATTACAGAGCCCATGTCTATATGGGTGGAAGAACAACTCAAGAAATTACTATCAGAAGCTCCTATGGTATTAAAGGACTCGGATCATTTTTTTGAAATGCTTATATGAATTCAATAGTATGCGTGGCTGTAAGGATGAATTATTAATGGTCACTATAGATGTCAAGAATCTGTTTACTATGATACCAAATTGATATGGGATTGAAGCCATAAAAACTTCATATGAGAAAAGGCTCTATATGATGTGGTAATGACACAAAGAATATGTGTAATACTTCAGTTAATATTGTAGAATAATGTGTTTATGTTCAACAATGAACTTTATTTGCAGCAGTGGGGTGTTGCCATGGGCACACCCTGTACTAACAGTTAAGCAAACATAGTGCTTACATATTGGGAAGAAAAGCACATTTTTAATGATGACAATGAATGGAATACATATATCTCTTTCTATAAAAGATTCATTGATGATGCATTCTTTTTATGGAGAGGAAAGGTAGAACAACTAGAAATGTTCCTACAATATCTAGAAGGAACCACTACAGTTTTTAAATTCACTATGAACTTTTCTGCAATGAACATAGATTTTCTGGACATCAGACTAATCATTGACAGAGAAGGGGAGACACAGACCTCCCTATTCAAAAAAGAATGCTATAAGAACACTTTATTAAGACATGACAGTATGCATCCAAGTCATATATTTCCTAATATAATGAAAAGTCAACTATTGAGAATATCCAGGCCTTGTACTAGAGAAGCTGAATTTGAAGAAGGAACAAGGAGACTAATTAAACAATTTCAGGAGTGTGGATATAGTGAGCTGGCAATAGTGGAAACATCCAGAAATATTAAGCATGAAAGGACTAAAAGGGGATGACCATGCTATTCAAGGTATTATAATCAAGATGGTTCAAGAAGACAATCTTATCGTAATAAAATGAGGGTTACCTTGACATACAGTAGTGATATAAGAACTATCTCTCATATTATCAGAAACAACTGGAAACTACTCATGGTTGATGAGACCATTAAAAGAATAATAGGCACAGAACCCTCTTTTTGTTTTAAAAAACATATGAACCTAAAGCAACATATATGCAAAGGATTGTCTATTCCCTATAAACAACTTATAAGATTTGATAGAATAGGCACACATCCCTGCAGAAAGTGCAAAGCATACTCTTTTATTAATTGGAGCAATGAATTTGTACATCTTACAATAAAGCAGATATATAGACTGAACCTCTATGCTGACTGCTCAACTAAAAATGTTATTTATTTGGCCACCTGCACCAGATTTTCCTGTTTCTATGTAGGAAAGATGAACAGATTATTTAAAGAATGTATCTTGTAACACATTAGGGATATCAGAACTAATGCAAGCTACAATACCCTTGTGCAGCATGTGAACTGTCACTCTGAACATAATTTTCATTTCATGGTGCTACATATTCAAAGGACCAATCTTTGTGGTGGCAATTTCCGATAATTCTACAGAAGTTACAGAAATGAAATGGATTGCTAATCTCCATGCTGATAAATATCCTGGATTAAATGGTGTTATGCCTTTAAAACCAGCATTAAGGGGGTGTAGGCTCCTATAACAGACCTGATTGATTTATTTTGCTTATTTGAAGTGATGGGAGTGAATTGTATTCAGGATCTGAAGAAGGGTTATACCTGAAAACACTACTCCTTTATTCACAGCTGTTATTCTATCTTTTGATTTAACATTGTTTTTATATGAATAAATAGTTTAACTACAGTTTGTGTTCTTCAGCATGGTTGTCTGGCTGACATTTCTTCTTTGCATTTGGATTTTGTTTGTCTGGACCAGACATTCAGTGCTAGTGGAAGTTTTTTTTGTTCATATATTTAGCTATGAAACAGTGGAATGACTCTTGGTCTTTATTTTTGTTTTCAGTAGATCAAACAGCTATGTACTATATTTTTATTAGCTTAAGTTTACTGTTATTTCTTTCTCAGTTGCAGTTTTTTTCAGCTCTGATGTTATAGTGATCCAATTTTGCTTATTGGTATGCTCCTGTTTTTTTTTTCTGTTTAAAAAAAGTGCATTAAAATACTTACATAAAACTCTGCAACATCTTTCCAGTGTTTCAACTGCATCCAGAGCCATACAAGCTGTGATATAACTATTTTCTTGATTATCTGCATGAGTACTTGCTTTTTATAGTGATCATTACTGTTTTTGAGCATTTTTAAAACATTTATTCAATTTTGTGGCAAAAGTAGTAATTTCTTTATTTATTGGCATTTCTAGTCTGTGTGCCTCCAAATCTCTGCAAAAGGGTGAATTAGCAAAGGACTTAGTTTTTCAGCAGATGTTTATTCTTTAATCTGCTCTTGGGTGCTGTTTTCGCTGGGCTTTTACATTAAGAAATTCCAGAATCAGTCATCTTGTGGCAGAAGGTGTTCACCTGGGTTCTCTGAGTTGAGAAACACTGCAAGAAGCTGAAAGTGTTGTTATTTATTGGCTAGAGAGCAAAGGGGTCAGTTTTCAAGCTTTTTTTCTTTGAACTGAGCTTTCCACCATGCCATAGCAGTTAGCAGTGCCCTGTATATTAGAAAATGCCTAGACAGTAAACTTTACCACTGAAGTTTGGATTAGATCTGAAACCTGTTAACACAGTGTGGCATTGTATAGAAATAAGCTTATTGCAGCTAGCTTGTGCATCAGATAGTTCTACCATATCCTAGCATTATATAACATCCTGCCCTTAACCCCAGAAACTGCCCTAAGAGACCCCTGTTAAAACCCAATCCTTAATTATAAACAGCCAACCTTATTACAGGAACAGACAACATGGATATGCAATTTCCAAATGTCTCTTTGGTCAGCTTTTTAGATTTGAGCACCCTATAGCAATGTAGCAATTGATACATGTTTTCAGACAACCAGTTAATCATTAAAGAAAATAACATGGTGTGTGAGAGATGAAAATACACAACTTCCTTGGAGGGAAAAATCTTGCATACAAATGAGATTGTCAGGAAAAAACACATTATATCCCACACACATACCATTCACCACAAACCCAGATTCTCTTAAGCTGTGGCACTTAAAAAAAACCTTCTCAAATATCAAAGACCTCCAAAGCCACCTAATGGCAGCATGGCTCCTCAGTAATTGCTAAAGCACACACCAAAAGCAACACCAAATATCGCACATAAGCCTACATCTAATATTTACTCAAGTGCAAAGCCCATCAGGCAAGCATACACTTTACATAGTACTCTTGTCATTGTATGACACACAGATGCCCCACTCTTCAGGTTGAACAAGGAGGACATAATGGTTAGTTGCCTATCTGGAGCTGAGATCCACAATGTCATGCATACACTCAGGTTACTGCACCCCAGGTACCGATATGATTCTATCATAGTCCATGAGGGTGTAAATGACCTGAGGCATACCTCACTGGACTATATGAAAAGAGACATAAAAGATCTCCCAGAATATTTGTCACAGATAGGTATGAACCTTGCACTGAGCAGCATTCTACCTTCACCAATGATGATGCAACAGTATGAAAATAAAATTATTGTTTTTAATAATTGGCTTAGTTTCTGGTGTCACTCTAGGGGGATCCAATATCTGTCAGCATGGAAGGACACAATTAACAGACCATGTTGCTTTGCCAAGGATGGGCATACCTATCCCCCCTAGGCTTTTGGATATTGGCTACAACTTTATCCACTCCTTAGAGCTTTTTTAGGCTATATCAAAAAGACAAAACTAACAACATAGTGAAACGTCTACAATTAACCTTAAGGTATTCCTGCTTAATGCTCAGAATCTAAACAAACAATTCCACACCCTTTAAGCCCTCCTCACTCTGGAGAATGTAGACATCTGTACTGTGACCGAGGCTTGGATTAAAGCCATAAAAAGTACTCTGGAAGTGCAAAGGTACAGTACCTTCCACACATTTAGACCAACAACAGTACAGACGGGGAACAAAGGTGGAGGTATTTAGATCTATGTTAGCAACAAACATACCACCAGGTTGGTTAAGCAGGATGATACTTTGGAGCTCATCCATGTACAAGTCACAATAGGTAAGGTCCTCTCCATATCATGGCTAGATACAGTTCACCATCTATGCCTCTGTAGTCTCACAACTCTTACCTAAACTTAATAGAGGCACTTGCCATCCAAACAAACACACTATTCATGGATGACTTTAACTACCCCTCCATTGACTGGGAAATATACCCTGACTCAAACTCAAAGGCACAATGCTTCCTGGGCTTTATTAACACAAACAGCCTGGAACAGATAATGCACACACCAACCAGAGGATCATACCATCATAGAAGAGCACCCCACCTACACCCCATGTCACATCCTCACTAGTGAGGGTAGATCACAAAGCTGTCTCATTTGGAGTAAAAATCAACCCAGAAAATCTAGCTAAACTAGTAACCATTAGGAACTATTCAAGTATTACATTCTAGTAGGTAACAGTCGGTCAAAATTCAAGGCTCACCCCAGACCTGAGACCACAGCTTCATATGCAGAATTATTCATAGAGTCACAAATATGTGAATGGCTGCATAGAGGCTGGTATACCTATGAGAAGTAAACCCAAAACAAACACTAAAAGCAAACTCCACTGGTGGAATCGCAACCTTAAAAGAGTATATAATGAAAGAAGACAATTCAAGGCGAAAATCAGGAAAAGCAACTCCTTTAAAGAGAAGTGCTGTTTTGTACAACTAAAGAAGAAACTAAGAAATCTAATTAAGTCTAACGAGGCCAACTATGAGGTCACTATAGTCTCACAGGCTAAGAACAAGCAGAAGGCCTTCTTCAGCTACATTGGGAACCTTAGATGTAACACACAACAGTGTGCTGAACTGATGGTGAACAGTACCACTTGCATTGGGCAGGGTGACATAGCAAATCTATTGGCTGATAAATTCAGGTCAAACTTCACCCCCCAATCCCCCCCCCCCCCCAGCTCAGCCAGGTGAAATCCCCTCCAACATACTTTCTCAGCTATCAGATGGGACCACTGGAGGCACTGAAGTCAAGAGCACCGCCTCCATGGGTCCTGACTACATGCATGGTTGCCTCCTGAATGGCCTAAAACATGCCCTATCAGGACTGCAGGAGGCACTTTTCAACTACAGCCCTGAAACAGGCTACATTCCAAGTGATTGGAGGACTGCAACAGTCGTTCTCCTCCACAAGGACAAATCATCAACTGACCCAAGGAACTACAAAGTTCTTCAATCTAACAAGCCTAATTCATACAGCCATGGAATGAATCATCATGCAAATAATAAACAAGGACATTAGTTACCTGCAGACACTGGACCTACCCCAATTTGGCTTTGTTAAGGGAAGGTCATACCTACTTAACTGGTGGACTTGTTTGAGAAGGTCATCAAGACAATGAATGAGGGCAAAACAGTGCATGCAGTGTGTCTTAGCCTGGCTAAGGCATTTGATACAATACTCCAATCAGATCTTGCTGACAAGCTCTTTGAGCTAGGCATAAACCCTTATATAACTCATTGGATTCCCAGCTGACATGCAGACAGGATCCAAGAAGTCAGGATCAGTGACACCCGCTCCAACAAGAGATTGGTCACCACTGCAGTACCGCAGGGCTCCATGCTGGGCCTGCTCCTGTTTGACATCTACTTCTCAGAAGCCAAGGCTAACATTAAAGGCCTCTGGCTCACCAAGTTTGCAGATAATTGAAAATTAGGAGCTATTATATATCTTTCCCAGACACAAACATCTTGCGGGTAGGTTTAACGCAGACAAATGAGTGGTGCAAAAGCTATAGCCTAAAACTCAATGCCAAAAAATGCATTATAATGCCCTTTGTGAAACTATCAATGCTAGTTAATAACTCCATCAAAAGAATGCCTCTAAGAGCTGACCCAGTAGGAAGGGATCTGAGCACATATGTAGACAGCCATCTAGCCTTTAACCAACATGCAGCTAAGATAGTAAGAAAATCATTCTGTGTCACCCAGTTTATAGATGAGGGTATGGCATTCATGTCCAAGGGAGTTATAGTATCACTCAACACTTCCCTTATCAGACCTGTCATTCAATGCAGTGCCACATTTGCCATGTATCTAACCAGACATTTGCAACAGTTGGAATGTCCACAAAGGTTTCTCACCAGAAGAATTCAGGGCATGAATACCCTGTCCTACACTGCTCACCTAAAGGCTGAGTCTCTGTTTTCAGTCTCCTGCAGACTGCTGGGAGGGGATCATTGCCTGGCTTGCAGGGCTTCCTTGTAACTAGCCCTGATGAGTCTGCTGCACAAGCACAAAACAAACAGCAGCAGAAAGACTAGATCCAGAGATTTGAACTTCAGCTGTGACATAAACAGAATATGCTGGATAGACAGAGATTTATGTATTTATTTATTTATTTACTTACTTACTTACTTATTTAGCATTTGTTAACTGGGAAAGTCTGACTTAGAATGAAGCCAATTTTCAGCGGAGGCTCGGGGAGAAATGATCCAGAGGCATGTCCCAAAGGATCCCCATACTACTGAAAAGGCTCCCCATTCATGTAAACTAGAGTTCATCCCTGACCATATTAAAATGAACCCTTGGAAATTTAAAGGACAATTGTAAATGTATCCCCAATCTGGTCCCCATGTCCCTTATGAAAGAGGCCATCAATAAAAAAATATTATCCTAACACCCTCCCACAGACCATTAGTTACCCACCTGCAAACATGCTCTCCCATATCATACTTGGGACCCAAATGGTTTGGGGTGTGCATCTAGACTTGTAAGGGCAATAGTGGTCCTTACTCTAGTAGCAACTTATGAACCTATAAACCTATAAATAAGACATCTTCGCTAAAATCTTTTACTTCTGAACTCTCATTGTATTATTTTATTTTATTTTTTTAATTGTATTTTAAATTAGTTAATCATTGTAGAGCACTGGTCCCATTGTATCTATTTCAGTCTCATTCTGACAGGAAACACATTAGATGCTTGACATTATATACAGAGTGAATGACAAAATGCAATCTATGCATATATTATGTACAATGTGAATATTAGAGTTGATCTGAAGGTATAAAGGCAATAGATACATGGCATTATATACAGAATGGCTGACAAAACACAATATATGCATGCATTTTATCCAGACAATCACAGTGAAAAGTACAGTCAGATAAAGTGCATAGAGGGAAGAAGAGCAGGGAGACATTGAATTATATGACCAGAGACAGCAACTGCAATTTCCTTGAGTCTTATAATGTGGTTTTATTTCTGATTGGAAAATGGGGTAAGAGAAATGCTGTTTAAAAAAGAAGAGATTCCCACAGTTTGCGACCAAGGACTGAGAAGACACAGTCTGTGCAATGAAACCTAGTTTGATGGACTTGAGTAGTAATGATTTCTCAGGTTGCATGTTGGTGTATCTATAGTCTGCTGGCTAATGGGATGAAGGACTCATTCTTAATAAGCTTAAATACTGAGAGACAAGTACAAAGTCTGCACATTTTTTCACAGGTACTTAGCTAGCTTTTTCATTGGTTTTGTAGTGATGTTTTGGGAAGACATTGATGAATGTGCATATGGCATTTGAGATGGAGTTAATGTTTGAATTTATTTTAGAGGCTGCAGCAATCAGAGAGATGATAGTACAGCTCAGCCAGTAAAATACATTTACCTATAGCATTCCTACAGGGACTGAATAGAAAAGGATATCCTATTAGCTCAGAGTAGGAGAGAGTTATTTGTGTGTGTGTGTGCGTGCGTGCGTGCGTGTGTGTGTGTGTGTGTGTGTGTGTGTGTGTGTGTGTGTGTGTGTGTGTGTGTGTGTGTGTTGTCCAGGTGGGAATGTAAATTTAGAAAGGGATCCAACCAAATACCTAGCTATTTAAATGAAGTGACATGTATTAGTGTTATTTAGATTTGTAGAGGTCTGTAGATAGAATTGAGACTTTGGCAACGTTAAGCAGTAATTGTTTATCATTGATACATTGTATCAGGGCCTGAAAATCATCATGATGTTTGAGTTCAAAAGATAGAGTGGTTGTAGCAGAATAGGAGCGTGTCATCAGCATAAAGCAGGAAAGGAAGATGGGGTAAGTCAAAAGGGAGCTTGTTAATGTAGATATAAAAGAGAATCCATGCCAGACGAGATCCTTGGGGGCACCTTTCTACAGAGGAACTGAGGGAGAAGTTCACTGAGAAGTGATAGTTAGAGAGAAACATCTTAACCAGAGCAGTATGTTATCACTAATGCTCATTTTAGTGAGATGGTCTAAGAGAATTGAGTGGTAGACGATATCAAAGGCTCTAGTGAGGTTAATAAAAATAGTTCCAGTAATTATGCCTTTGTTGATTCCAAGAAGAATGTTGTTGCTGAGTATCCAGATAGCTGTGGAGGTACTGTGACCAGACCAAAAGCCATATTGCTTTTGAAAAAGAGAAGATGGCATTGGTTGACGTATTGCCTCATTTGCAAGTAAAGATATTTTTCCAGAATCTTTCCTAGGGTGGGAGAAGAGAAATGGGCTGAAAGTCAAAGGTATTGGAGGGATCGAGTTTCTTAGCAAGTGTTTTTATAATGCCATTTTTCCAGATATTAGACATAATATTAAGTGTAATGCATAGGTTGTATATGTATTTCAGTGGGGTTGCGATGTTTTTTCTACAGTGATGAATAAACCATGGCCAAGGTTGTCATTACGGGGAGTGGGGGGGGGGCTGTCAAGTTTATTCTGCTCTAGCAGAGGATGGATGTCCTTGGATGTGGTAGTCCTGAAGCAGAATGAAGGGATATATGGAGAGAAGGTGGGGTTGCAGAGACAGATTGAAAATGGCTAGAGAAGGGGATGATTGTGTGATTTTATTAGTTTTTTTGAAACACCTTTATTGAATTGTCACTTGTAACAGGCAAATTTACATTCATATAAAAGCGATCAAACTATATTAACATAACAAATGTTAAACTTCACATATATTGCTATACATCATATAACCTAAGCAATATTACATACATTATGCCATTCCTACCTTTTTGTAAACAAGAAACATCATTACTAAACCATCTCTTACTACATAAGCAATGATATATTTATATAAATGAAAACAAACCGCACTGACACAATCCTAGTCTCAAGCATTTTACATTACATACCATACTAACACACTCCCAGTTGCTAACATTATACATCACTTATAATCTACTCAATCTTTCTCACTCAAACATTACATAACTCATTTAAGTCCTGTCACCATTAGTGAGGTTTGATATGATTTCATCAGTTGACTTTTATGATAGCATACTGCTTGCTTAATGAAGTTGCATAGTTGAGTGTAGAGTTGTCTGTTAATGGTAGTGGGAAGGGCTTTCCAAGAATGACATGCCTTGTCCATGAGTTATAGAAGAGCTTTAAGCTTGTAGATTAACCAATTATTCATTTTTGATTTGTATAGTTTTTTGGATTACTGGGAGTTTTGCAGGTCAGTCCAGTACAGCGGTGAGTAGTTCTGCAGCAGTTTTAGGGTCAGATGAATTCAGAATTGGTGGCCAGTCCATCTATTGCTCATTTTACTTGCCTTCTACAATGTACAGAACTTGTTACTGTTGCTTTAAAATGCAGAAGTAACACCTTTATGCTGAAGGAACCCAGCCTATAGTCCACATTAAGGATGCAGTTCTTAAGGTTGTTGTCAAACTTATATACTACAAAATAATATATTTGAACTGCAACAAGTCTTATGTGTGACAGATTCTATATTTAATAAGTACCAAACACAGATACAAAACTCTATATAAAGACAGTAGTTTCTGTGAAAATTTCAAAAAGTCTTTTTTTCACCACGATCATGTGAGGATGATCCCTGATGGAGACTATAGCGTCCCGAGACTACATCAATTTCAGGGAAGCTTAGACTTCAAGCTGATAACAATCACCTCCCGACCCCAGTCTCAATGAATATTTACATTTACATGGTGCACTTTTTTTTTGTAATGTTTCTTATTTAGTCTTGCTTGTTTTTTGCTTGCCTCTGTGTTTTGGGTTTTTCTTTCTTGTTCTTTAACAGTCACTAGGGGTTGAGACTTGCTGTTGTTTATTGTACACAGGGGCGGCCCATGCTATCGGACTGCAGCCCCCCCACAGCTGTAAAAAAAGAAAGAAAGTAAAATAAAATACAAAGAAAGAAAATAACAAAATGATCACAAGTAGCAGACCTTTGCGCATGCGCGCTAGCAGCATTTCCAATATCCAGACTGCTGCTGAACCAGTCTGGAGCATGCACAGACTGTCTCAGCAGCAGTCCAGATTAAGAAGCATTCAAGTGCAGAGATCCCAGAAGTCTATGCAGTTGTAACTGCATAGACTGTTACTGGAAAGGCAGGCTGGGAGTCTCATCAGGGAAGGACATCTCACAGGCTTTCTAGTGCAAGGAAGGTAGGATTGGATTTAGTGCTGCAGGGCTTTCTAGTGCAAGGAAGTACTTAGTGCAGCAACAAACGGACCAGTCCCAGGTGTGTGTGTGTGTGTGTGTGTGTGTGTGTGTGTGTGTGTGTGTGTGTGTGTGTGTATGAAATGCCTCAGGTGCTACATGGTGGAGGGTAGAGAATAAGGCTTGAACCCTGTACCTTGGGCCCAGGTGGCAAGAGCCTGAATTCCCTACCCACCACCATTTGTAAAAATGTTGCAGATTTTTCCCTCATACTTGTTCTGTTCCTCATAAAATCTGTTGTTTCTGTATTTTTGTGTCCTTACAAAGCCAGTAGTGCATTTGTGCAGTGGTAGCATTGTTGCCTGACAGCTACATGTTCTCTGGTTTGATTCTTGGCTGGGGTGCCTTACCTTCTGTGTGGAATCTGTATGCCCTCCATGTTTTTGTTTCCTCTAGTGTCCTCCCATCTTACAAAGACATGTGTCTGTCTGGAGTGTTTCTCCCTGGGCCTCTGCTAAAAATTAGCTTTTGTTCAAAGTCAGACTTTCCTGGTTAACAAATGTTAAAAATGACACACATTTGAATATCATACTTCATATTCTTCAGAAAGTGCATGGTAACACAAAAGCTTTTA
Organism: Protopterus annectens; assembly: GCF_019279795.1. Lineage (NCBI taxonomy): Eukaryota > Metazoa > Chordata > Ceratodontiformes > Protopteridae > Protopterus > Protopterus annectens. The sequence continues at coordinate 97,533,784 of NC_056748.1, forward strand.
TTCTAGCAATTTTCTAAGTGTATAAGATGGATATTTGAAATTTGTCCCTATTTTTGGGACTGTATTCCCCCATTATTGGCCTCATCTATGTTTTGTGCTAAGGTTGAGAGCTATGGTAAGAACTGAATTCACTAAATATGTTTGGGGGCTATATTCCCCCATTACTGGCTTTGTCTGGGTGTTTTTTGCTAAGAGGTTGACAGCTGTGCTATGGTGAGAACTGAATTCACTAAATGGTAGCAATTTAAGTTTCTGTTTTCCTCTTTCACAAAACAGCTGATTTGACATAGAGAAATGTTGCTCTGACTGTTTTGCACAGGGTCCTGGGTTTAAGGCTTGGCTGTGAAATGTTTGGTAGTTACACAGCATTTTATTCTAGTAACTTTCCAACATTATACAAGCAATGTTTAAAATGTGTCCCTGGTTTTTAGGCTTTTGTCCCCCCCCCCACACACACAATAAACTTTTGCTTTTTCCAGATTTCTTTGTGCTGCAAAGTTCAGAGATACGACCGAGTGAGTAGATTTTACAAGGAGCTGAGAGCTGCAGGGGAGCAAAAGTTTAGTCCTGCTTATGCTGAGTCTGCTTGCATTGTTAATAGCACAACAAGTAGAATACTTGCTTTTGATGCAGTAGGCTGTGGGTTCTACTCCCACAGTAGATTGAGGCATTGCTGATACTGCACTGTGTTGCAAAAGGGGTGGATGGTGCATTTCTTTTTGGCGAATTTACCTAGTAACTATGAACCTGTTATCAATTTGCCATCCATTCCCTATTGCAATATTGCTAGCTTATCATTTTTTAGTGTAAGATAGGCAATTTATTCCTCAAGGGTAACAGGCACTTTATTTGTAGATGAAACAATGAAATACAAAGTTGTTTGCTAGCAGCAACCTCTTCATTAGTTACAGATCTCTTTAATGTGAAATTATTTAGATGACTTTTACTTCTTCAGAGATTGTGCATATGTACTGATACTGGTGGACTGTAGAAGTTTGAGTAGACTTTTATGATGGAAATGTTCTGAATTGGGTAGTTTTGTCATTACTGGTGCATGCATTTTGTTTAATTGTTTACTGGAAAAATTTCAAAACAATACATTTAAAACACCCTCTAAAAATGTACTGTATTGCTCAAGGAATATAATTTAATACAATCAGGAAGGTGTATGAAAAAGCATGTGTATGTTTCATGTGCAAGGGGCCTGTGATCCTTTCTTCAGATCCCAAACCTAAAGTTAATCTGCCACTGGCAAAATGTATTTTCTTTGAATGTGGGTTTCAATGCTGTTTCAGTGATTGTGAGTTTTCAAGGGCAGAGAAGTTTTAATGCTAAGTCTGTTCTCATTGTGAGACTGCATTGCTTTGTTTAGCAGATATGATATCTATTAGTGTGTGCGCTGTAAAATGCTAAATAAAACTTTTAAATTAAGTCCAAATCATTGCAGAAGTAAAGCAGTATACATATTAGTGTTTATGGTAAATGGGGTGAAATAGCCAAGTAATGGTTCATTGGAATGGCTGTAGGGGGGAAGCTCCATTCGACCATGATTTTGTGAGGGGGGGAGGGCAGCAAACTCAAAGACAGCCCCGGCTGAACTATACCACTCAACTGTCCAGATTTTTGCCGAATGAATAGATTTTTGCTTCTTATTTTTCATTTGTTCCTCACAAAAGTTGTGGTTTTCTGTCAAATCATTTAGGAATGAAGTCACTAAATAATGACAGACACTGAGTTTCAGACTTCATAACCTTCAGAAAAATGCATGCTAAAGCAAGACCTGTTATTCGATCAACTGTCTCAGTTTTTACAAGAGCAATTTTTAGTACTGTTTATATGTTCCCCCCATATATTTGGCCTTGTCCAGATTTCCTGCATTAACAGGTTGAGAGGTACATGCAAATACATTGCTTTATAGAATTAGGCATATCCAGTCCTCTCAACTGTCCCTGATTTTGGCTCAAAATGTTGCTCTTCCCCTAATAATCCCTTCGCAAAATGGCAATTTTGGAAGAAAACATGGCGGGTTTACAATTAATAAATAACTGTAATAATCAGTTACAGAGTACTTTTATTTCAGAAATGCATGTAGATTATTTTATTTTGTCAGCTGCTCAAGTTAGCTGTACTAATATTAAAAAGTGTCCCTTTTTTGACAGGTTCCCAGCCGTATTGTGTGGCTATTTTATATTTTTGAATCACATTTTTGGTCCATTTTTCATAAAATTGTGTTTTTTTGGCAAATTAGTGGCAAATCATTAAAGACTGAAGTTAGAAAATAATGAGAGACATTTCAGTTTCAGATTTCATACCCTTCAGAAAATTCATACTAATGCAAGACCTACTATTCTATTATCTTTCTAAGTTTATAAGAGCAATATTTAAAAATTGTCCTTATTTTTGGGCCTTTGTCCCACTTCTATGTATGGCTTTGTCCAGATTTCTTGCTCTGAGGTCGAGAGGTATGACAAATGTGTCAGGGCCATTGCAGTCAGCCAGAGACATTTCAAATTGTGACATACTTGTTGCACCCCACCATGTAGTGACTCTGGATGTGTCCAAGCAAGGCAAGGAGCAGTTATGCAGTATAAATGTTCAGAGTACCCCCCCATCCAAGGTAGACACAAGTACTACAATGGCTTTTCATCTGTCCTTGATTTGGCAGAATGTTCTGGTTTCTGTCATATTTTTATACTGTTGATTTATGATTATTATTATTCAGAAAGTGCCTGTTGCTCTGTGTTTAAGTACCAGTGCTTTGATGACCATCTGGTAAGCTTGTCTGAGATTGTAAGATGCAAGTAAGTTTTAATAAGCATACTGTTAAAGAATTGCCAACATTGAAAGCCTTTCTGTTGTTGCCATGCAGGGAATACTTACATAACTAGATAACATATAAGCCTTGGGTATTGAAATACATATGACAGTATTTGTAATAAAGGACAGGATTACATTATTTTAAGAGCTCATTATAGGCTTTACCTGCAAACTATATCCTGTGCAGTAATCCTTTAAGCAATGTATGTTGAGCTTGTTTCATGTTTGCTTTTGATTTTTTACTTTGATCATGTTTTTCCCATGAAACAAGTAGATAGTTGTTGTCAGGCAGCAGGTCTTTTTTGGATAAGAAACATTTTTACAAGTGGGGGCATCACAGAGATTGCTACTTTCAGCATGTTACTTGGTACTTTAATAAAGCTGAATATAAAGTATAATTAGAACTGGAGTGCAAGGAGAAGTGGTTTGAGTTGAGTGCTGCTTGTTTTTCTTATACTTGATTTTGACTAGCATTCCAGCAATGTATTTAAAAAGTAATTTATTTTTTCATGCCTCACAACCTATTTGTTTCCATCTACAATGGATTGAAATATGTTTTTTCTTCTACACTTCATTTTGTCTTGTTTGGACTCTCATAATGATGGTTTGGCACCCACGGCAGAGTATTTAATTAAAGTTACAGTTTTTGTGGTTTTGAGCCTAGCCCCTCCCCTTTCTAGTTGGCCACACCCATTCCCATTGACCCCCACCCATTCAGCTGTCTCCTGCAGCTCCCCTTTGATTTGAAGTCACCAGCCGCCACTGAGTGATACTCTCCATTCTCTGTAATATATAAAATAATGTTCCTGCTGTAGTCACACTCTCACTTCTCTGTAATTTATACAGTAATGTTCCTGCTGTAGTGACACTCTCCCTTCTCTTTAATATGTAAAGTAATGTTCCTGCTGTAGTGACACTCTTCCTTCTCTGTAATATATAGCGTAATGTTCCTGATATACTAACCCTCTCATTTCTCTGTAATATATACAGTAACGTTCCTGCTGTAGTGTCACTCTCCCTTCTCTGTAATATATAGAGTAACGTTTGCTGTAGTGGCACTCTCCCTTCTCTGTAATATGTACATTAATGTTCCTGCTGGAGTGACACTCTCCTTTCTCTGTAATATATATAAAGTAACATTCCTATTGTAGTGACACACTCCTTTCTTTGTGATATATAAAGTAATGTTCCTGCTATAGTGACAGTCTCCATTCCCTGTAATATATACAGTAATGTTATTGCTGTAGTGACACTCTCCTTTCTCTGTAATATATAAAGAAACATTCCTGCTGTAGTGACACTGTCACCTCTCTGTAATATATAAAGAAACATTCCTGCTGTAGTGACACTGTCACTTCTCTGTAATATATAAAGTAACATTCCTGCTGTAGTGACACTTTCCCTTCTTTGTAATCTGTAAAGTAACATTCATGCTGTAGTGACACTCTCCCTTCTGTATAATGTATAAAGTAATGTTCCTGCTGTAGTGACACTCTTCCTTCTCTGTAATATATACAGTAACGTTACTACTGTAGTGACGCTAACCCTTCTCTCTAATATAAAAAGTAATGTTCCTGCTGTTGTGACAAACTCAATTCTCTGTAATATATAAAGTACTGTTCCTGCTACAGTGACACTCTCCCTTCTCTGTAATATATAAAGTAATGTACCTGCTACAGTGACACTTATCACTTCTCTTTTAAATATAATATATACAGTAACGTTCCTGCTATTCTGGCACTCACTTCTCTGTAATATATAATGTAACGTTCCTGCTGTAGTGACAATCTCCCATCTCTATAATACATACAGTAAAGTTCCTGTTGTTGTAACACTCTCTATACTTGTAATATATACAGTAACGTTCCTGCTGTAGTGACACTCTCCCTTCTGTGTAATATATAAAGTAATGTTCCTGCTGTAGTGACACTCTCCCTTCTCTGTAATATATAAAGTAACATTCCTGCTGTAGTGACACTCTCGCTTCTCTATAATATATACAGTAATGTTCCAGCTGTAGTGACACTCTCCCTTCTCTGTAATATATAAAGGAATGTTCCTGCTGTAGTGACACACTCACTTTTCTGTAATATATAAAGCAACGTTCATGCTTTAGTGACATTCTCCTTTCTATGTAATATATAACGTAATGTTCCTGCAATACTGACACTCTCACTTCTCTGTAATATATAAAATAATGTTCCTGCTGTAGTGACTCACTTACATTTCTGTAATATATACAGTAACGTTCCTTCTACAGTGACACTCTCCCTTCTCTGTAATATAAAAAGTAACGTTCCTGCTATAGTGACACTCTCACTTCTCTGTAATATATAAAGTAACATTCCTGCTGCAGTGACACTCTCCCTTCTCTGTAATATATACAGTAATGTTCCTGCTGTAGTGAGACTCCCCCCTTCTCTGTAATATATACAGTAACATTCCTGCTTTAGTGGCCCTCCCCTTCTTTGTAATATGTACAGTAATGTTCCAGCTGCAGTGACACTCTCCTTTCCTGTAATATATAAAGTAATGTTCTTACTCTAGTGACACTCTCCCTTCTCTGTAATATATACAGTAACGTTATTACTGTAGTGATACTCTCCCTTCTATGTAATATAAAAAGTAACGTTCCTGCTGTAGTGACACACTCAGTTCTCTGTAATATGTAAAGTACTGTTCCTGCTACAGTGACACTTTCCCTTCTCTGTAATAGATAAAGTAACGTTCCTGATATAGTGACACTATCACTTCTCTGTAAAATGTAATATATACAGTAACATTCCTGCTATACTGACACTCACTTCTCTGTAAAAGATAAAGTAATGCTCCTGCTGTAGTGACACTCTCCCATCTCTGTAATATATACAGTAACGTTCCTGCTGTAGTAACAGTCTCCACTCCCTGTAATATATACAGTAATGTCCCTGCTGTAGTGACACTCTCCCTTCTCTGTAATATATAAAGTAACATTCCTGCTGTAGTGACACTCTCCCTTCTCTGTAACATATACAGTAATGCTCCTGCTGTAGTGACACTCTCCTTCCTCTGTAATATATAAAGTAATGTTCCTGCTGTAGTGACACACTCACTTCTCTGTAATATATAAAGCAACGTGCATGCTGAAGTGACACTCTCCTTTCTCTGTAATATATAATGTAATGTTCCTGCTATACTGACACTCTCACTTCTCTGTAATATATAAAGTAATGTTCCTGCTGTAGTGACACACTCACTTTTCTGTAATATATAAAGTAACGTTCCTTCTTCAGTGACACTCTTCCTTCTCTGTAATATATAAGGTAACATTCCTGCATTAGTGACACTCTCACTTCTCGGTAATATATACAGTAACTTTCCAACTGTAGTGACACTCTCCCTTCTCTGTAAAATGTAATATATACAGTAACGTTCCTGCTATACTGACAATCACTTCTCTGTAAAATATAAAGTAATGCTCCTGCTGTAGTGACACTCTCCCATCTCTGTAATGTATACAGTAACATTCCTGCTGTAGTAACAGTCTCCATTCCCTGTAATGTATACAGTAATGTTCCTGCTGTAGTGACACTCTCCCTTCTCTGTAATATATAAAGTAGTGTTCCTGCTGTAGTGACACTCTCCCTTCTCTGTAATATATACAGTAATGTTCCTGCTGTAGTGACACTCTCCCTTCTCTGTAATATATACAGTAATGTTCCTGCTGTAGTGACACTCTCCTTTCTCTGTAATATATAACGTAATGTTCCTGCTATACTGACACTCTCACTTCTCTGTAATATGTAAAGTAATGTTCCTGCTGTAGTGACACACTCACTTTTCTGTAATATATAAAGTAACGTTACTTCTTCAGTGACACTCTTCCTTCTCTGTAATATATAAGGTAATGTTCCTGCTGTAGTGACCCTCTCCCTTCTCTGTAATATATACAGTAATGTTCCTGCTGTAGTGGCACTCTCCCTTCTCTGTAATATGTACAATAATGTTCCTGCTGCAATGACACTCTCTCTATGATATATAAAGTAACGTTCCAACTGTAGTGACATTCTCCCTTCTCTGTAATATATACAATAATGTTCCTGCTGCAATGACACTCTGTCTGTGATATATAAAGTAACTTTCCTACTGCAGTGACACTCTCCTTTCTCTGTAATATATAAAGTAACGTTCTTACTGTAGTGACACTCTCCCTTCTCTGTAATATATAATGGAATGTTCCTGCTGTACTGACACTCTCACTTCTCTGTAATAGATAACGTAACTTTCCTGCTTCTGTGACACTTTCCCTTCTCTGTAGTATATACAACAATGTTCCTGCTGTAGTGTCACTCTCCCTTCTCTGTAATATATACAGTAACGTTCCTGCAGGAGTGGCAGTCTCCTTTCTCTGTAATATATAAAGTAACATTCCTACTGTAGTGACACGCTCCTTTCTCTGCAATATATAAAGTAATGTTCCTGCTGTAGTGACAGTCTCCATTCTCTGTAATATATAAAGTAACGTTCTTACTGTAGTGACACTCTCCCTTCTCTGTAATATATAAAGTAATGTTCCTGCTGTAGTGACACTCTCCCTTCTCTGAAATATATAAAGTAAAGTTCCTGCTATAGTGACTCTCTCCCTTCTCTGTAATATATACAGTAATGTTCCAGCTTTAGTGACACTCTCCCTTCTCTGTAATATAAAAAGTAATGTTCCTGCTGTAGTGACACTCTTCCTTCTCTGTAATATGTACAGTAATGTTCCTGCAGGAGTGGCAGTCTCTTTTCTCTGTAATATATAAAGTAACATTCCTACTGTAGTGACACGCTCCTTTCTCTGCAATATATAAAGTAATGTTCCTGCTGTAGTGACAGTCTCCATTCTCTGTAATATATAAAGTAACGTTCTTACTGTAGTGACACTCTCCCTTCTCTGTAATATATAAAGTAACGTTCCTGCTGTAGTGACACGCTCCCTTCTCTGAAATATATAAAGTAAAGTTCCTGCTATAGTGACTCTCTCCCTTCTCTGTAATATATACAGTAATGTTCCAGCTTTAGTGACACTCTCCCTTCTCTGTAATATAAAAAGTAATGTTCCTGCTGTAGTGACACTCTTCCTTCTCTGTAATATATAAAGTAACATTCCTGCTGCAGTGACACTCTCCCTTCTCTGTAATACATAAAGTAATGTTCCTGCTGTAGTGACACTCTCCCTTCTTTGTAATATATAACGCAATGTTCCTGCTATACTGACACTGTCACTTCTTTGTAATATATAAAGTAACATTCCTGCTGCTGTGACACTCTCCCTTCTCTGTAATATATACAGTAACATGCCTGCTGTAGTGGCACTCTCCCTTCTCTGTAATATGTACTGTAACATTCCTGCTGCAATGACACTCTCTCGGTAATATAAAAAGTAATGTTCCTACTGCAGAATCACTCTCACTTCTCTGTAACATATAAAGTAACGTTCCTACTGTAGTGACACTCTCTCTTCTCTGTAATATATACAGTAGCATTCCTGCTGTAGTGGCACTCTCCCTTCTCTGTAATATGTACAGTAATGTTCCTGCTGCAATGACACTCTCTCTGTGATATATAAAGTAACGTTCCAACTGTAGTGACACTCTCCCTTTTGTGTAATGCATAAAGTAACGTTCCTTCTGCAGTGACACTCTCCCTTCTCTGTAATATATAAATTAACTTTCCTGCTGCAGTGACACTCTCCTTTCTCTGTAATATATAAAGTAACACTCTTACTGTAGTGACATTCTCCCTTCTCTGTAATATATAATGTAATGTTCCTGCAGTACTGACACTCTCACTTCTCTGTAATAGATAAAGTAACTTTCCTGCTTCTGTGACACTTTCCCTTCTCTGTAGTATATACAGCAATGTTCCTGCTGTAGTGTCACTCTCCCTTCTCTGTAATATGTACAGTAACGTTCCTTCTGCAGTGACACTCTCCCTTCTCTGTAATATATACAGTAACGTGCCTGCTGCAGTGACACTCTCCTTTCTCTGAAATATATAAAGTAACGTTCTTACTGTAGTGACACTCTCCCTTCTCTGAAATATATAATGTAATGTTCCTGCTGTACTGACACTCTCACTTCTCTGTAATAGATAAAGTAACTTTCCTGCTTCTGTGACACTTTCTCTTCTCTGTAGTATATACAGCAATGTTCCTGCTGTAGTGTCACTCTCCCTTCTCTGTAATATGTACAGTAATGTTCCTGCTGGAGTGGCAGTTTCCTTTCTCTGTAATATATAAAGTAACATTCCTACTGTAGTGACACGCTCCTTTCTCTGCAATATATAAAGTAATGTTCCTGCTGTAGTGACAGTCTCCGTTCTCTGTAATATATACAGTAATGTTATGGCTGTAGTGACACTCTCCTTTCTATGTAATATATAAAGTAATGTTACTGCTGTAGTGAAACTTTCCCTTCTTTGTAATTTATAAAGTAACATTCATGCTGTACTGACACCCTCCCTTCTTTTTAATATATAAAGTAATGCTCCTGCTGTAGTAACACTCCCCTTCTGTGTTATATATAAAGTAACGTTCCTGCTGTAGTGACACTCTCACTTCTCTGTAATATGTAAAGTAACGGTCCTGCTGTAGTGACACTCTCCCTTCTGTGTAATGTATAAAGTAATGTTCCTGCTGTAGTGACACTCTCCCTTCTCTGTAATATGTACAGTAATGTTACTAATGTAGCAACACTCTCCCTTTTCTTTAATGTAAAAAGTAATGTTCCTGCTGTAGTGACAAACTCAATTCTCTGTAATATATAAAGTACTGTTCCTGCTACATTGACACTCTCCCTTCTCTGTAATATATAAAGTAACATACCTGCTATAGTGACACTTATCACTTCTCTTTTAAATATAATATATACAGTAACGTTCCTGCCATTCTGACACTCACTTCTCTGTAATATATAATGTAACATTCCTGCTGTAGTGACAATCTCCCATCTCTGTAATATATACAGTAAAGTTCCTGTGTAGTAACACTCTCTATTCTTGTAATATTTACAGTAATGGTCCTGCTGCAGGGACACTCTCCCTTCTGTGTAACATATAAAGTAACGTTCCTGCTGTAGTGACAGTCTCCCTTCTCTGTAATATATACAGTAATGTTCCTGCTGTAGTGACACACTCATTTCTCTGTAATATATAAAGCAGCATTCATGCTTTAGTGACACTCTCCTTTCTATGTAATATATAACGTAATGTTCCAGCTATACTGACACTCTCACTTCTCTGTAATATATAAAGTAATGTTCCTGCTGTAGTGACTCACTCACATTTCTGTAATATGTAAAGTAACATTCATTCTACAGTGACACTCTCCCTTCTCTTTAACATATAAAGTAACGTTACTGCTATAGTGACACTCTCACTTCTCTGTAATATATAAAGTAACGTTCCTGCTGCAGGGACACTCTCCCTTCTCTGTAATATATACCTGACGGTGTCCTGGGTTGCGTGCTACACGAACTCCTAGAGGAGCTAAACCCGCACATAAGAATGCTGTTTAATCTTAGCCTTGCTACAGGGTACGTTCTTGAACACTGGCATACAGCTACAGTGGTCCCACTCCACAAAGGTGGCACCTCTACAGACCCTGGAAACTACCGCCCCATAAGCTTGACCAGCCTGGTCTGCAAAGCTATGGAAAGGATCATTACGGAACTCATAAAAAAAGACATCGGGGACCTACAGACAATTGACCCTACCCAGTTCGGCTTTGTAAAAGGCAGATCCTGTCTTTTAAACCTGGTGGACTTTTTTAAAACAGTCACTAGAGCCATTGATGAAGGCAAAGCAGTTCATACGGCCTACCTGGATCTGGCAAAAGCCTTCGACACAATACCCCACTCAGGCATCATAGACAAGCTCAACAGCTTAAAAGTAACCCGTTTGTCACAAGATAGGTGGCAAACTGGCTAAAGGACAGAACCCACAAAGGAAGAATAGCTGGAACTATGTCAGACTCTAAGCCAGTCACAAGTGGAGTCCCACAGGGCTCTGTCTTGGGACCCCTCTTGTTCGGCATTTATTTCTCAGATGTGCAGGCAAACATAGGGGGGTTGTGGCTGACAAAGTTCGCAGACGACTGCAAACTAGGTGCCATAGTCGACACACCAGCTGTGACATGCATCCTCCAGAAGAGCCTCACAGAAACAGACGACTGGTGCCAGAGTCATGGCCTTAAACTAAATGCCAAAAAATGTATAGTTTTTCCCTTTGGAAAAAACAAAGTACCCACAAATTACCACATAGGTGGTAATCCATTAAGTACGGAAAAAGTAATCAGAGACCTGGGGACCCAAGTTGACAGTGACCTCTCATTTGACACTCACATTGCCAAAGTGGTTAGAAAGACCTTCTACCTTGCCTACCTTATCATGAAGGGATTCACATGCAGATCAAAGGATGTCATTGTACCCTTATATTCCTCCCTTATCAGGCCTATGATTGAGTACAATACCCCATTTGGTATGTACCTCACCTGGCACCTGCAGCAGCTGGAGAGACCCCAAAAGTACCTTACCAAGAGGATCAAGGGTCTCCAGCATATGTCATATGCTGCCAGACTGAAAAAGCTCCAGCTCTATTCAGTAGCATACCGCTTGCTCAGAGGTGATCTGTGCCTTACGTACAAGGCCATGCCCAATTCAGAATTAATGAACATGCTCCACCTCAAAAAATCCTAATCCATCAGAGCCATGAGAGCTAAAGATCTAAACCTCAGCACAAATATGAATAGGACATGCTGGAGGGACAGATTCATAACCCAGAGTCTTCCCACACTCTGGAACAGGATACCTGTCCATGTTAGGCAGAGCCCCTCACTGACTCTCTTCAAGAGAAATCTGGACGAATGGATGGGTGATCGTAGGTTTACCCCAGGGGTCATCTCTGTGTCATTGCTAGATAGAGGCACAGTAAACTAAATCTAATTTAAATTGTACACTTTTGTATCATTACATGGGGTGGCGAAAGCCACATACACTTTGGCTAGGCTTATAAATGCCCTAGGGCAGATAGCCTAGTACTATACTATGAAACTATGAAACTATATACAGTAATGTTTCTGCTGTAGTGACACTCTCCCTTCTTTGTAATATGTACAGCAATGTCCCTGCTGCAGTGACACTCTCTCTGTAATATATAAAGTAACGTTCCTGCTGTAGTGACACTCTCCCTTCTCTGTAATATATAAAGTAATGTTCCTACTGTAGTGACACTCTCCTTTCTCTGTAATATATACAGTAACGTTCCTGCTGTGGTGACACTCGCCCTTCTCTGTAATATATACAGTAAAATTCCTGCTTTAGTGGCACTCTCCCTTCTGTGTAATATGTACATTAATGTTCCTGCTGCAGTGACACTCTCCTTTCCTGTAATATATAAAGTAATGTTCTTACTGTAGTGACTCTCTCCCTTCTCTGTAATATGTAAAGTAGCGGTCCTGCTGTAGTAACACTCTCCCTTCTCTGTAATATATACAGTAACGTTATTACTGTAGTGACACTCTCCCTTATCTGTAATATAAAAAGTAATGTTCCTGCTGTAGTGGCATACTCAATTCTCTGTAATATGTAAAGTACTGTTCCTGATACAGTGACACTTTCCCTTCTCTGTAATATATAAAATAACATTCCTGATATAGTGACACTATCACTTCTCTGTAAAATGTAATATATACAGTAAGGGTCCTGCTATACTGACACTCACTTCAGTAATGTTCCTGCTGCAGTGACACTCTCTCTGTAATTTATAAAGTAACATTCCTGCTGTAGTGACACTCTCCCTTCTTTGTAATATATAAAGTAATGTTCCTGCTGTAGTGACACTATCCCTTCTCTGTAATATATAAAGTAATGTTCCTACTGTAGTGACACTCTCCTTTCTCTGTCATATATACAGTAACGTTCCTGCTGTGGTGACACTCTCCCTTCTATGTAATATATACAGTAACGTTCCTGCTGTAGTAACAGTCTCCATTCCCTGTAATATATACAGTAATGTTCCTGCTGTAGTGACACTCTCCCTTCTCTGTAATATATAAAGTAACGTTCCTGCTGTAGTGACACTCTCCCTTCTCTGTAATATATACAGTAATGTTCCTGCTGTAGTGACACTCACCCTTCTCTGTAATATATAAAGTAATGTTCCTGCTGTAGTGACACACTCACTTCTCTGTAATACATAAAGCAACGTGCATGCTGTAGTGATACTCTACTTTCTCTGTAATATATAACATAATGTTCCTGCTATACTGACACTCTCACTTCTATGTAATATATAAAGTAATGTTCCTGCTATAGTGACACACTCACTTTTCTGTAATATATAAAGTAACGCTCCTTCTTCAGTGACATTCTTCCTTCTCTGTAATACATAAAGTAACGTTCCTGCTGTAGTGACACTCTCACTTCTCTGTAATATATACTGTAATGTTCCTGCTGTAGTGACACTCTCCCTTCTCTGTAATATATACAGTAACATTCCTGCTGTAGTGGCACTCTCCCTTCTCTGTAATATGTACAGTAATATTCCTGCTGCAATGACACTCTCTCTGTGATATATAAAGTAACGTTCCTACTGTAGTGACACTCTCCCTTCTCTGTAATATATACAGTAACATTCATGCTTTAGTGGCACTCTCCCTTCTCTGTGCTATGGACAGTAATGTTCCTACTGCAGTGACACTCTCCTTTCTCTGTAATCTATAAAGTAACGTTCCTGCTGTAGTGAGACTCTCCCTTCTCTGTAATGTACAAAGTAATGTTCCTGCTGTAGTGACACTCTCCCTTCTCTGAAATATATAAAGTAAAGTTCCTGCTATAGTGACTCTCTCCCTTCTCTGTAATATATACAGTAATGTTCCAGCTCTGTAATATATAAAGTAACGTTCCTGCTGTAGTGACACTCTCCCTTCTCTGTAATGTACAAAGTAATGTTCCTGCTGTAGTGACACTCTCCCTTCTCTGAAATATATAAAGTAAAGTTCCTGCTATAGTGATTTTCTCCCTTCTCTGTAATATATACAGTAATGTTCCAGCTTTAGTTACACTCTCGCTTCTCTGTAATATATAAAGTAATGTGCCTGCTGTAGTGACACTCTCCCTTTTCTGTAATATATAAATTAACGTTCATGCTGTAGTGACACTCTCACTTCTCTGAAATATATAAAGTAACCTTCCTGCTGTAGTGACATTCTCCCTTCTCTGTAATATATAATGTATTGTTCCTTCTGTAGTGACACTCTTCCTTCTCTGCAATATATAAAGTAACGTTCCTGCTGCAGTGACACTCTCCCTTCTCTGTGATATAAAAAGTAACGTTCCTGCTGTAGTGACACTCTCCCTTCTCTATAATATATGCAGTAACTTTCTTGCTGTAGTAAAACTCTTCCTTCTCTGTAATATATACAGTAACGTTCCTGCTGTAATGACGCTCTCACTTCTCTGAAATATATAATGTAATGTTCCTTCTGTAGTGACACTCTCACTTCTCTGCAATATATAAAGTTCCTGCTGTAGTGACTCTCTCCCTTCTCTGTAATATATAAATTAACATTCCTGTTGTAGTGATGCTCTCACATCTCTAAATATATAAAGTAACCTTCCTACTGTAGTGACACTCTCCCTTCTCTGTTATATATAATGTAATGTTCCTTCTGTAGTGACGCTCTCCCTTCTCTGCAATATATAAAGTAACATTCCTGCTGCAGTGACACTCTCCCTTTCTCTGTAATATATAAAGTAACGTTCCTGCTGTAGTGACACTCTCCCTTCTCTGTAATATATAAAGTATCGTTCCTGCTGTAGTGATGCCCTCCCTTCTCATTAATATATAACGCAATGTTCCTGCTATAGTGACACTCTCACTTCTCTGTAATATATAGAGTAATCTTCCTTCTACAGAGACACTCTCCCTTCTCTGTAAAATATAAAGTAATGTTCCTGCTGTACTGACACTCTCACTTCTCTGTAATGTATAATGTTGCTGCTGTAGTGTCACTCTCCCTTCTCTGTAATATATACAGTAATGTTCCTGCTATAGTGACACTCTCCTTTCTCTGTAATATATAAAGTAACATTCCTGCTGTAGTGACACTCTCCCTTCTATGTGATATAAATGCAACGTTCCTGCTGTAGTGACACTCTCCCTTCTCTATAATATATGCAGTAACTTTCTTGCTGTAGTAACACTCTTCCTTCTCTGTAATATATACAGTAATGTTCCTGCTGTAATGACGCTCTCACTTCTATGAAATATATAATGTAATGTTCCTTCTGATGTGAACTCTCCCTTCTCTGAAATATATAAAGTTCCTGCTATAGTGACTTTCTCCCTTCTCTGTAATATATAAATTAACGTTCCTGCTGTAGTGACACTCTCCCTTCTCTGTTATATATAAAGTAACGTTCCTGCTGCACTGACACTCTCCTTTCTCTGAAATATATAAAGTAATGTTCCAGCTGTAGTGACACTCTCCCTTCTCTGTAATATATACAGTAACATTCCTGCTCTAGTGACACACTCACTTCTGTGTAATATATAGACTAATGCTCTTTCTACAGAGACACTCTCCATTCTCTGTAAAATATAAAATAATGTTCCTGCTTTACTGACACTCTCACTTCTCTGTAATATATATAGTAATGTTCCTGCTGTAGTAACACTCTCCTTGCTCTGTAATATATACAGTTATGCTCCTGCTGTAGTGACACTCTCTTTTCCCTGTAATATATACAGTAACGTTCCTGCACTACTGACACTCTCACTTCTCTGTAATATATACAGTAATGTTCCTGCTGTAGTGACACTCTCCTTTCTCTGTAATATATACAGTTATGCTCCTGCTGTAGTGACACTCTCCTTTCTCTGTAATATATGCAGTAACTTTCCTGCACTAGTGACACTCTCACTTCTCTGTAATATATACAATAATGTTCTTGCTGTAGTGACACTCTCCTTTCTCTGTAATATATACAGTAACGTTCCTGCACTAGTGACAGTCTCACTTCTCTGTAATATATACAGTAATGTTCTTACTGTAGTGACACTCTCCTTCCTCTGTAATATATACAGTAACGTTCCTGCACTAGTGACACTCTCACGTCTCTGTAATATATACAGTTATGTTCCTGCTGTAGTGACACCCTCCTTTCTCTGTAATATATACAGTAATGTTCCTGCTGTAGTGACACTCTCCTTTCTCTGTAATATATACAGTAACGTTCCTGCACTAGTGACACTCTCACTTCTCTGTAATATATAAAGTAATGCTCCTGCACTAGTGACACTCTCACTTCTCTGTAATATATACAGTAATGTTCCTGCACTAGTGACACTCTCACTTCTCTGTAATATATACAGTAATGTTCCTGCACTAGTGACACTCTCACTTCTCTGTAATATATATACAGTAATGTTCCTGCACTAGTGACACTCTCACTTCTCTGTAATATATACAGTAATGTTCCTGCACTAGTGACACTCTCACTTCTCTGTACTATATACAGTAATGTTCCTGCTGTAGTGATACTCTCCTTTCTCTGTAATATACAATGTCAGATTTATGCTCTGCCGCAGGGGCGCGCGCCACCCCCTTTTTCGTGCTTCTCCGAGAAAACTACCTGCTAATTAAAATAACAAAAACATCAGAAAATACCTTCTGAGAGAGTTAAAAGGGAGCATGTCAAAGTTCCAATGTTTTAGCAACATTTTTTATTGTATCACTGCAAAACTTTTCTTTTAAAAACAAGAAAACTGTCTTTCCTTTCTACTTTTTTAAAATTTTCTTTGAATTTTTACAAGTTTCTATAAACAGGGCATTCGTTCTGCTTTGAACTTTACTCAGGAAGAATCTCCCATCATGGATGCTTCTTATATTTTTGTCCCACCCTCCACCTTCACTACTTGCCCTTACTGACATTCCTGGTATTGTTTTCCTTCCCCAGGTGAACAAAACCTAATGGTAGTATTCTGCATTCACATTGAGTGGAAGCATATTGTGTCAAATAAACGTGATTGTCACAGGAGCAATTTTCCTACCTGTAAATATACTTTCACACTGTGTCTGCATTATTGTTTTAATATAAAAGAGTGAATTGCGGTATTCTTGGTATAAGCATTAACAGACTGAGCTTTTGTGTGATCAGTCTCACATACTTGTTGGTGCTGCATGTATCTGATAATCTTTTTTTGTTTTTTAATGGAATTTTCTTTTAGGAACAATCAGGCAAATGACATTGTCTCCATGAAATAACAGAATCATGGGAGGTCCATAAGTTGTCAGCTAAACAAGAAAGTCTGACATTGGGTGTCGAGTCTTGTAATCTAAATTTTTTTAAAGTAAATTTAAAGTACATTTGTTGTTCCCGGCTGCCGATCATGATTGTGTTAGTGCGACTCTGCTATTTCACAGATACCTTTTCATTAGTCCGCTTGGTGTAACAAAAAGGAAAAAAAAACGAATAAAAAGAATATGCTTTACTGTGCATTTTGCAGCAGAAATATCAATATACGTCTCAACTGTCCCTGTTTTTGCAAGATGTCCCTGACTTTCCCTGATATCTTGCCATGTTCCTTATAAAAGGCTTGATTTTGTCACAAAGCGTTGGGGATAAAGGTTACTCAGTATTCCTGTATGTGAGACGTTCCTGCTTCTTTTTGTTTAGAAAAGGTTTGTTGATGCAAAACTCCAGCTTATTTTAACAATGCATCTCACTATCAGGTCTGTATATTTTCACTCTTATCATTCAGACTGCAGTGCTAAACATTGCTTTGCAGTCTTTATACAGAATTTAACTAAAAGTGCTACTGGTTTCATAATAATAATAATAATAATAATAATAATAATAATAATAATAATAGTAATAGTAATAACACTGTATGCCTAGAACTACAAGCATCAATCAGGTTTTCTGTAGCCTAGAATGTTAAGACTATATGGGGACTGTTGAAACTGCACAGGGAAACCACAGTGAACATTATTTGAACAAAATAGACTACACAACTAAATGCTGCACAGCTCAGCTAGTTCTGCCTCTATACAGATGTCAGTGTTGACTTTCGCTATTGGGAGAAGTACAGATACATATACCTAGTCAAAGTTGTAGAAGTTTATCTGGTGGCTGCCAAAAAAAGCAATTATTAGAAAATGGAAATTAAAATCTAAACCAACTATTCTTGACATAGTAAATATTATAATAGCGATAAAAGAGCAGGAAGTGGGATCTTTAGAAAAGGGTAGGAGTAAATTACATAGAAAAATGCAAATAATGGGGACAATACATGCAGAAATATGTTTTGGAGGAAGAACAGTTTATGTAATGTTGCTTTGATTATATGACATATAACAATATATATAATGTATAACATTTGTAAATGTAAATGTACTGATATGGTTTGATTACTTTTATATAAATGTAGCACAAGTGATCATTCAATAATCAAGCAATAATGCCCAACAGGGTTTTGTGTATTTGTGCAGTAAACTCATATGGCTCACAAAAGTCTTTAGTACAAGTAATATCACTGTCAACTGGCTGTGACTTTGTTTCAATATTATTTGCTATAAAATATGATTATGAAGACAGTTCCATGGTTCATAACTTATACAGTCTGAGTTGTACTTGCTTGATAGTGCTGTAACACTTGCTAAAATGGTTCGTCATACTATTTGAAACATGCTCTCTCCATTTTGCTGAACAGTGAGACCATCAAAGTAGACATATTTCACAGCTGAGACACCTTAAAGAATTTTGAGGGGATTTTTTGCAACATTATTAAAATGTCTACTTTGTGATTTGTAGAGATGAACTATCTTCGAAACTGTGATCTCACTCAGAAATTAAGTAGATTTTTTATCGAAGTAAGACAGAAATATCCAGCACATTCAATGAAAATTCAAAGACAAAATTCTGAAAATGAAGGCACTTAAAACACATTATTCAGAAAAAAAAGTTGAACCATAGTCTGAAAACATACTTTTCAAATATAGTATCCGTTAAGAGCAAATGTGTAGGAAGGCTTCATTTATATATTTGTATAGTAAAGTACTTGTATTATTTTTCAGAATAAAGTATTCAGCTACTGGTTCCTTTCTCATGATACTGAAGCTTTATTAAAGTTAATGTATCATCAGCAGCTGCACTGATTTAATGTAATGCATATAGACAATCATTATGGCTCTGTTTATTGTCTTTGCCTCTTTAGCTGGGGTGGAGCATGTCACACAGAGGGTTAACAAGTGTTAAATAAAATAAATAAATAAATAAATTACTTAATTAATAAATAAGGCTTTCCCCTCCAGTATGGCTAGCACGTCTTCAGACACCTAGTACTTAGTACAAGGTCACACGGCCCCAAGTTTCAGTGTGCTGTTGTGGTGCATCTGAAGCCAAGTGCTACAAACCCATGCTTATCAGTCCACATTCTCAGCCAAACATGTTATGCCCACATCCCATCTTCCTTTCAGTGCTAGCCCTTGTTACCAGTAAAATCTCTGAAAAGGACAATGCAAACCAAACAAACTTGCATTTCTTTCCCATTTACGTATCATGTTTGTCTCTCCTCTGCAGTTCAGCTAGGAAAATCCTTGATGCTAACATATATATTTCCTGCTCTCCATGCAAAGTATTGAAATTTTCTATCTTTTTTGTGTAAGATAAGACATAGGATGTCCCTCACTTCCATTTGTGCACTCTGTTTTCACTTGCCAAAACATACCACTTTCATTGCGATTGAGTCACCAATCATTAGGACACGATTATCCACCTTCTCACCTGCCAACTCTGCTGCAGTGTTTCCACGACTGACTGTGTGAGATTGCATAACTACTCCTACACTATTCCTCCTGTCTGTCCCACCTCTGAACCTTTGTCTTTTCCTAGTAGTGCTCATCTTTTCTAGCATTTCTGAATATAAAGGCCACATTTCTACTTCCCTTATCCCCTATCTCATTCTTCTTGTAGTGCTCTCCCTGATCCCAAGGCTCATTCTTCCTGTGGTGGTCATTCTTCCTGTGGTGCTCTCTCTGATCCCCTAGCTCATTCTTCCTGTGGTGCTCATTCTTCCTGTGGTGCTCTCCCTGATCCCCTAGCTCATTCTTCCTGTGGTGCTCTCCCTGATCCCCTAGCTCATTCTTCCTGTGGTGCTCTCCCTGATCCCCTAGCTCATTCTTCCTGTGGTGCTCTCCCTGATCCCCTAGCTCATTCTTCCTGTGGTGCTCTCCCTGATCCCCTAGCTCATTCTTCCTGTGGTGCTCTCCCTGATCCCCTAGCTCATTCTTCCTGTGGTGCTCTCCCTGATCCCCTAGCTCATTCTCTCTGTAGTGCTCATTCTTCCTGTGGTGCTCTCTCTGATCCCCTAGCTCATTCTTCCTGTGGTGCTCTCCCTGATCTTCTAGATCATTCTTCCCTTGGTACTCTCACTGATTCTTCCTGTGGTGCTCACCCTGATTGCTTAGCTCATTCTTCCTGCGGTGCTCTCCCTGTTCCCCTAGCTCATTCTTCCTGTCATGCTCTCCCTGATCCCCTAGCTCATTCTTCCTGTAGTGCTCTCCTTGATCCCCTAGCTAATTCTTCCTAAGGTGCTCTCCCTGTTCCCCTAGCTCATTCTTTCTGTGGTGCTCATTCTTCCTGTGGTGCTCTCCCTGTTCTCATATCTCATTCTTCCTGTGGAACTCTCACTGATTCTTCCTGTGGTGCTCACCCTGATTGCTTAGCTCATTCTTTCTGCGGTGCTCTCCCTGATCCCTTGGCTCATTTTTCCTGTGGTGCTCTCCCTGATCCCCGAGCTCATTCTTTCTGTGGTGCGGTCCCTGAACTCCAAGCACATTCTGCCCGTGGTGCTCATTCTTGCTGTGGTGCTTTCCCTGATCCCCTAGATCATTCTTCCTGTAGTTCTCTCCCTGATCCCATAGCTTATTCTTCCTGTGGTGCTCTAACTGATCCCCTAACCCCTTCTTCCTGTGGTGCTCTTCCTGATCTTCTAGCTCATTCTTCCTGTGGAACTCTCACTGATTCTTCCTGTGGTTCTCATCCTGATCGCATAGCTAATTCTTCCTAATGTGCTCTCCCTTTTCCCCTAGCTCATTCTACCTGTTGTGCTCTCCATGATCCCCTACCTATTCTTCCTGTGATGCTATCCCTAATCCCCTAGCTAATTCTTCCTAAGGTGCTATCCCTGTTCCCCTGGATCATTCTCTCTCTGCAGTGCTCTGCCTGATCTTGTAGCTCATTCTTCCTGTGGTTCTTTCTCTGATCCCCTAGCTCTTCTTTCTTGTGGTACTCTCCCTGATTCTTCCTGCAGTGCTCTCCCTGATCCCCTAGCTCATTCTTCCTGTGGTCCTCTCCCTGATCCCCTAGCTCATTCTTCCTGTGGTGCTCTCACTGATCCCCTAGCTCATTCTTCCTGCAGTGCTCTCCCTGATCCCCTAGCTAATTCTTCCTGTGGTGCTCTCCATGATCCCCTAGCTCATTCTTCCTGTGATCCTCTCCCTGATCCCCTAGCTCATTCTCTCTGTAGTACTCATTCTTCCTGTGGTGCTCTTCGTGATCCCCCAACTCATTCTTCCTGTGGTGCTCTCTGTAATCCGGTAGCTCATTCTCCCTGTGTTGATAATTCTTCCTGAGGTACTCTCCATGATTCCATAGCTCATTCTTCCTGTGGTGCTCTCCCTGATCCCCTAGCTCATTCTTCCTGTGGTGCTCTCCCTGATCCCCTAGCTCATTCTTCCTGTGGTGCTCTCCCTGATCTTCTAGCTCATTCTTCCTGTGGTGCTCATTCTTCCTGTGGTGCTCTCCCTGATCCCTTAGCTCATTCTTCCTGCGGTGCTCTTCCTGATCCCCTAGCTCATTCTTCCTGTGGTGCTCTACCTGATCCCCTTGCTCATTCTTCCTGCAGTGCTCTCCCTGATCGCCTAAATGATTCTTCCTGTGGTGCTCTCCCTGATCCCCTAGCTCATTCTCTCTATAGTGCTCTCCCTAATCTTCTAGCTCATTCTACCTATGGTACTCTCCTTGATTCTTCCTGTGGTGCTCACCCTGATCACCTAGCTCATTCTCCCTGCAGTGCTCTCCCTGTTCCCCTAGCTCATTCTTCCTGTAGTGCTCTTCCTGATCCCCTAGCTCTTTTTTCTGTGGTACTCTCCCTGATCCCCTAGATCATTCTTGTTGTGGTGCTCTCCCCAATACCCCTAGCTCATTCTCTCTGTAGTGCTCTGCCTGATCTTCTAGCTCATTCTTCCTGTGGTACTCTCCCTGATCCCATTTCACATTCTTCTTTTGGTACTCTAACTGATTCTTCCTGTGGTGCTTACCAAAATCTCCTAGCTCATTCTTCCTGTGGTGCTCATTCTTCCTGCAGTTCTCTCCCTGATCCCCTCACTCATTCTTCCTGTGATGCTCTCTCTGATCCCCTCACTCATTCTTCCTGTGATGCTCTCTCTGATCCCTAGCTAATTCTTCCTGTGGTGCTCTCCCTGATCCCCTAGCTCATTCTTTCTGTGGTGCTCTCCCTGATCCCCTAGCTCATTCTTCCTGTGGTGCTCTCCTTAATCCTCTAGCTCATTCTCTCTGTAGTGCTCTCTCTGATCTTCTAGCTCATTCTTCCTGTGGTGCTCTCCCTGATCCCCTAGCTCATTCTTCCTGTGGTGCTCTCCCTAATGTCCTAGCTCATTCTTCCCATGGTGCTCATTCTTTCTGCAGTTCTCTCCCTGATCCCCTAGCTCATTCTTCCTGTGCTGCTCTCCCCGATCAACTAGCTCATTCTTTCTGTAGTGCTCTCACTGATCCCCTAGCTCATTCTTTCTGTGATGCTCTCCCTGATCCCTTAGCTCATTCTTCCTGTGGTGCTCTCCCTGATCCCCTAGCTAATTCTTCCTGTGGTGTTCTCCCTGTTCTCCTAGCCCATTCTTCCTGTGGTGCTCTCCCTGATCCCCTAGCTCATTCTTCCTGTGGTGCTCTCCCTGATCCCCTAGCTCATTCTTCCTGTGGTGCTCTCCCTGATCCCCTAGCTCATTCTTCCTGTGGTTCTCATTCTTCCTGTGGTGCTCTCGCTGATCCCCTCGCTCATTCTTCCTCTGCTACCCTCCCTGATCCCCTATCTCATTCTTCCTGTAGTTCTCATTCTTCCTGTGGTGCTCTCCCTGATCCCCTAGCTCATTCTTCCTGTGGTACTCTCCCTGATCCCCTAGCTCATTCTTCCTGCAGTGCTCTACGTGATCCTGTAGCTCATTCTTCCTGCAGTGCTCTCCCTGATCCCCTAGCTCATTCTTCCTGTGGTGCTCTCCCTGATCCCCTAGCTGATTCTGTCTGTAGTGCTTATTCTTCCTGTGGTGCTCTCCATGATTCACTAGCTCATTTTTCTTGTAGTGCTATCCCTGGTCCCCAAGTTAATTCTTCCTGTGGTGCTCTCCCTGATCCCCTAGCTCATTCTTCCTGTGGTGCTCTCCCTGATCCCCTAGCTCATTCTCTCTGTAGTGCTCTCCCTGATCTTCTAGCTCATTCTTCCTGTGGTGCTCTCTCTGATCCCCTAGCTCATTCTTCCTGTGGTACTCTCCCTGATTCTTCCTGTGGTGCTCACCCTTATTGCCTAGCTCATTCTTCCTGCAGTGCTCTCCCTGATCCCCTAGCTCATTTTTCTTGTGGTGCTCTCCCTGATCCCCTATGTCATTCTTCTTGCAGTGCTCTCCATGATCCCCTAGCTCAATCTTCCTGTGGTGCTGTCCCTGATCCCTTACCTCATTCTTCCCATGGCGCTCATTCTTCCTGTGGTGCTGTCCCTGATCCCCTAGCTCATTCTTCCTGTGGTGCTCTCCCTGATCTCCTAGCTCATTCTTCCCATGGTGCTCATTCTTCCTGTGGTGCTCTCCCTGATCCCCTAGCTTATTCTCTCTGTAGTGCCTCCCTGATCTTCTAGCTCATTCTTCCTGTGGTGCTCACCCTGATCACCTAGCTCATTCTTCCTCCATTGCTCTCCCTGATCCCTAGCTCATTCTTCCTGTGGTGGTCTCCATGATCTCCTAGCTCATTCTTCCTGTGGTGCTCTCCCTGATCCCCTAGCTCATTCTTCCTGTGGTGCTCTACCTGATCCCCTAGCTCAATCTCTTTGCAGTGCCCATTCTTCCTATGGTGCACTCTGTGATCCACTAGCTCTTCTTCCTGTAGTGCTATCACTGGTCCCCAAGTTAATTCTTCCTGTGGTGCTCTCCCTGATCCCCTAGCTCATTCTCTCTGTAGATCTCTCCATGATCTTCTAGCTCATTCTTCCTGTGGTGCTCTCTCTGATCCCCTAGCTCATTCTTCCTGTGGTACTCTCACTGATTCTTCCTGTGGTGCTCACCCTAATTGCCTAGCTCATATTTACTGCAGTGCTCTCCCTGATCCCCTAGCTCATTCTCTCTGTAGTGCTCTCCCTGATCTTCTAGCTCATTCTTCCTGTGGTGCTCTCCCTGATCCCCTAGCTCATTCTTCCTGTGGTGCTCTCCCTGATCCCCTAGCTCATTCTTCCTGTGGTGCTCTCCCTGATCCCTAGCTCATTCTTCCTGTGGTGCTCTCCCTGATCCCCTAGCTCATTCTTCCTGTGGTACTCTCCCTGATTCTTCCTGTGGTGCTCACCCTGATCACCTAGCTCATTCTTCCTGTGGTGCTCTCCCTGATCCCTAGCTCATTCTTCCTGTGGTCCGCTTCTACTGATCTGGAAAAAAAAGAAAAGCCCTGAAAGTGCAGGATCCAAGTGCAAGAGATAGAAACAAACTATCAGTAACTGAAGAAAAAATGCCAGCACAAAACTCCAGTATATATCAGCAGCGTAAATAAAACTACAGCAACACTAAAAGGTAAAACTTAAGTGTTTTTAATACATATCGAACAATCTAATAATCCAGACCGGGTTTCAGCCCTAACACTTGGGCTTTCAGCTAGGAGACAAAAGTACAAATAGGAAAAATGATGTATAAATGCAGGGTTTAAATAAGGTCCATAGACTACCGATGTGCTTCCCAAATGATTTTAGGCATGCCTATAATACTGCCTGGAAAGAAAAACTGGAAGGAAAAATACAAACTAGAAAATAAAAAATATAATAAGTAAAAAATAGATGATCCAAAATAGCCTTAAATATGGTAATAAAACATAAAGTATGATAACAATACGATTCACATTGGATATATTAATTAGTTATAAACACTGATCATTTAACCTGAGAAAAGCCGTGCCCCTAAGCTTGATAATCTAGCATTTCTCTTTTTGGTTGGAGAATGGAATGCCATCCCCTGTTTGTTGGATCAGTCACCCAAAATCTCATCTACAATACAAAAATTGAAATCTAGCAGTATGATGTTGTGTGGCCATAGTGCCTGAACAGAACTTTGGTTTCTCTTTTTGGTTCGAATAAGTCACTTCATAATGTTCGAACATGCATAATCCTCAACTGCGCCATTGATGTTCAGCTGACTTCCACATATAAAATGAACCACATGTACCAAGTCGCAAGATATACCCACCCAATCACTATTACAGCTGCTAAAAAATTTCCATGTTAAAATCCTGTCAATGTGTTTTACTGAAAAAATTAGTTACGTGAATATAAATGGACATGATGAACAATGAGCTGCATTTCATTAAGTGCCCTTAAAGTTTGTCTGACCAGTCATCGTAACTTGTTGATGTATAATGCCACCTAGGAACCCATCATCCTCCTTCATAATGTGGAACATGGAATTAACTTAGTGTTCTCCCCACGGTAAACCATATATTGGACAAGTGTTAACGACTAAGGATAAATATCCACTCATTTGGCAGTGAGGATGTTCCAATGTTTCATCATGGTATTTCTAATCAAATCTGATGTTACTTCGCCCGCCATAGGTAGTAATACAGTCCGTAATCCCTCCATCCACCTGCTGCATCCCTATTTCTAACACAACATTTGAGAAGGAAAGTTCTGGTGGGAATTGAATTTGTAAAGTGATGTGTGCCAACTGGGAATGTCAGAGCTCGCCTCGTGAACCCCTGGTTCTGAATCTGTTGGTTAGATCTTTGTTGTGATTCTTTTCAAAGTCGTATTCTGCAGACAAATCCTCGTATCCTGAGGAACTGCAAGTTTGGGTATATTCGGATGATGTGGCTGGGTGCATACACTAGTTGCATATAATAAAGTATTATGTTAGGGTATTTATGAAATGTTTGCACTTCCCATAAAAGTGCCATCTAGGTTCCTGTTGACTATTACATCAAAAGTTTGGCCAGTTTTGGTGATAAGTTAGAAGTAAATTCCAGCCCCATTTGTTATGGCTGGTATAAGATCAAATTCAGCCAAATATTCTACTTCATCAGGCATGACAACAACAATGTCAAGATACTTGCTTCGCTTAAATATCCAACCTCAGAATGAATGTTATATGTTTTATTCCGCTTAAATGAAATTTGCTCTCAATGTAGCCGAATAAGTCCATAGGAGCAAAAGAGGCTCATAATGCCTTCAATTGCCAATAGCATTCACTTCAAGTAGAAAACATTTTGGTATTCAAACATGTTCGTAAAACTTCACAAATCAAAAGCGTATTGAAACCAACTGGATGATAAAATACATACTCTCTGATCCTAGCTTCATTCTTTGGTGCTCATTCACCTCATGGTATATCCTTTGATCCTCCAGGTGTGCAACTGCAGTGCCTCCACGCAGTCTTCAAGCTTATTCTTCCTGTGGTGCTCTTTCTCTACAGTCTAACAATTCTTCCTGTAGTACTCTCCTTGGCTGCTTCCTGTGGTGCTCTTACAGTCACTTATCTCTATTCTTCCTCCTTTGCTCTCCACAAGTCACTGGCTCATTCTTCCTGGGGTGCTCTCCCAGGATGTACCTCATTCTTTATAGTGCTCTCTCACAGTCCTTTAGCTCATTCTTCCTGTGGTGTCCTCCCCAGCTCATTCTTCCTTGGGGGTGCTCTCTCCT